>NW_027445897.1:300000-459498 GCF_038048845.1 Mixophyes fleayi
TACGATAAATGGTGCAATCTTACTAGCAGCAATATTCTTGCCTGTGATGCCATTTTTGTGCAAAGCAATGATGACTGCACGTGTTTACTTGCAGGTAACAATGGTTAACAGAGAAAGAACAATGATTTCAAGCACCACTCCCCTTTTAAAGATTCCAGTCTGTTATTCTTACTCAATCAGCATGGCAGAGTGATCTCCAGCTTTGTCCTCGTCAACATTCTCACCTGTGTTAATGAGAGAATCACTTACCTGATGTCAGCTGGTCCTTTTGTGGCTGAAATGCAGTGGTAATGTTTTTGGGATAAGTTCATTTTCATGGCAAAGGGGGACTTTGAAATGAATTGCAATCCATCTGATCACTCTTCATGACATTCTGGAGTATATGCAAATTGCCATCATAAGAACTGAGGCAGCAGACTTTGTGAAAAATAATATTTGTGTAATTTTCAAAACTTTTGGCTATGAGTGTACAATGAGGGGTCCTTCCCAGGATCTCCATGTCTTCCTCCAGGTGTGGGGAAAGTGATTATAGTGCAGTGGGGAAAGGGACTGTTTGTGGAGTGGCAAAGGGGTTGTTTGTGGGGTGGGAAAAGGGCCTTGTCCTGGGGTTTCGTCTGGGAGTCCTCCTGGACCTCCTCCTGTTGATGGTGGAGTCACTGGTGGCAATGCTCTGTTGAAAGAAATATGACTCATTAGTATTTCCTTAAATGTTATCTCTCTCTTCCACGTGGTTGTTCCAGCGGCGCTGCAGTTGTTCAATGGAGCGTCTGCTCCCCAGCTATGTCTGAGCTGAACTCTTGCAGCCCTGTAGGCTGCGTTTTTATGCTCATTACAAATATAATGAGCAGCTGGGCCAAGACAGTGGCCAATTAGCCGAGTAAGGGCCCACAGCTTGATGCCTGAGCAAGTTAGTAACCGGCATGTTTACAAGTGAATGAGACTCTTCAACACTCTACTCACTGATTGGCTCTCAGGCCATGCGTGGGTGTATGCTCATAAGGTGCGGATTCCTTCTATATTTTCAGGCGCCATCTCCGCACTGACACTTGGTGCAGGAGACAGACGCCTGCACCTTCTTGGCAGCCGCGTCCCGTTGCCTAACAGCGGGACGCTATCTCTGCTCACCTGTCGGCAGTCAGCATGTCTGACCGCCAAAATATCCCTAACCCAATCAGGATACACCTTATGGTATATAAAGCACCCTCTGACACATGTCTAGTGCCAGAGTATTGGTTCACTCCTGATCCAGCGCTTCCTGAACTTCTGATCCAGTGTTCTTCAGTTCTGACTCAGCTTTCTGTTACTATCCTGTGTTTCGTTTTGGTACCTCGCTGCCTGGCTGGTTTGACTATTTGGCTTGACCTGACTTCTCTCTGGATCCTCCCTGTGTACTGCACCGCTCGGGTGGCTCTGACCTGGATTGCCTGACTACGCCTGTCTACTACTGTCGCTACACGGGTGACTGTCTTGGAGAACCCCGACCTGCGTGCCCTCTGCAGCAAAGCCCAAACTCCCTTGCGGGGATCCCTGGTGAATACCGGGGGTACCTTAGACTCCGCGCCTCCCTGTTCAGTTGTGCCAATACCGGTTAGCGTCCATCTCTGCAATTCCGTGACAGTATACTCTGGCCATATGAGTGGACAGGACGAACCCTCAGCTCAGGACCTTTTGCTCCACTTGACCCACAGAGTGGATCAGCAAGACTCCAATCAAGCACAACTCTTCAATGTCTACAAGGGGTTGTTTCTCATTTAGACACCCTTCAGGGGTCTCTTCCAGCATGCCAGATGGCCTTAGCAGTAATAGTTTTCTCCGCAGCCACAACGTCTACTGCCAGCACTGCTAGTTCCAGAAGCCTATGTATTCCACCGCCGGAGAACTATGAAGGCGATCCTAAGAAATGTCAGGAGTTACTTAACCAGTGCGCTATTCAGTTTGAGCTTACCCCGGAAAATTTCACCTCTGAGAGGACCAAAGTGGCTTATATAATTTCCGTCCTCTCTGGTCAAGCTCTGTCTTGGGTTTCTCTCCTCTGGGAACGGGATGATCCTATGCTTCGAGATTCTTCCACCTTCATTAAGAATTTTCAGAGTGTTTTTGATGAGCCCGGCTGTGTTTCCTCCGCCGCTTCTGGCCTATTAGCTCTCCTTCAAGGTTGACTCACTGCTGAGCAATATCCTAATCATGCTGGTAATCATATCTGCAACGGTTCCATCAATCGCATTACCAGTTCCTTATGGCTGGCGGTAGGAGCGCTTCACTCTGAGGGGATAAGTTTCCTGATTCTTCCTCAGTTTGTCAATTCGGTTATTCTGGGCCTTCCCTGGCTTAAAGCTCACAATCCACAGTTCGAGTGGTCTCGTGCCCAAGTCATTTCTTGGGGATTCATCTGCAAACAACATTGTTTGACTGCTGTACATTCTCCCAAGTCTTTAAACTCTTGTCTAGCCTTTACTCCACAGCCTACTCTTCCTGAGGCCTATGCTGAGTTTGTAGATGTATTCAGCAAATCTGCAGCCGAGTCCCTGCCTCCTCATCGACCCTGGGATTGCCCCATTGACCTCGTACCCAACAAGTGCATCCCTAGGGGCAGAGTCTTTCCCCTATCTCTCCCAGAGACTCAAGCCATGTCTGAATACGTTGCTGAAAATCTTGAACGTGGTTTTATCTGCAAGTCTTCTTCACCGGCGGGTGCAGGGTTCTGTTTTGTCAAAAAGAAAGATGGTACCCTTAGACCCTGTATTGACTACCGGAAGCTGAATGCTATTATGGTGAAGAACCGTTATCCGCTACCTCTCATATCAGAAACCAAACTGGATCTTAGAGGGGCCTATAACCTTATCAGCATTCGTGAAGGTAACGAGTGGAAAACCGCTTTTAATACAAGAGACAGGCATTATGAATACCTCGTGATGCACTTTGGACTTTGTAATGCCCCTGTGGTTTTTCAAGAATTCATCAACGAAATCTTTAGAGATCTTTTGTATCAATCAGTAGTCGTCTACCTTGATGATATCCTGATCTTCTCCCGGAACATCACCTCTCATCGAGATCCCGTCAAAGAAGTTCTGTCTCGCCCAAACTCCCTTGCGGGGGTCCCTGGTGAATACCGGGGGTAAGTTAGACTCCGCGCCTCTCTGTTCAGTTGCGTCAATACCGGTTAGCGGCCATCTCTGCAATTCTGTGACATATAACATCTGAAATGGCAATAATCTATGGCCAAATAACTATAATTAGCCTCCGCGAATCATTTGCAAACCTCTCATTACAGGCAGATAACTAGTTTGGGCGTTCATCATCCTACACGTGCCCCTGACCACCCACATCTTCAGACGTATCTGGAACTTCGTATATTTTATCTAATGCATGAATAAGTCCATGGTGCAAATAATTCTAACGTCCAACCTTGTAGTTCATGTGCTGAATGTAATCTGGTCAATGTGGAGATGTCCCAGCATATATCCCACTTGGGTAATGTTTATTTTATCTTTATTTTATCTACAAAGGCTGTTAAGCCCTCCCGGTATTTAGCATCCAGTAGCAGGTAATAGCCAAAAATAAAGTGGTAAATTGTTAAAAGTTCACAGCATTTATTTATATAAAATTTAATAGACACTTATATCAAAGTTGAATATAATCGGCATAATTCCCGGTATGTGCGGCTGGATGTTAGCGCCGCTGCCTGATATCCAGGCTTTAGGTGTTCGAGCAATCTGTTCATTCAGTGTTAGGTATGAGAAAGTCAGTTAATGTTACTGAGCTCAACGCGTTTCATTCCACAAACGTTAGTTATTCGTGTAGCTAACAGTATTTCTACACAATATAGTTTTAATAATACATTATATTTATAACTGCTGTTTTTGCACAGTTGCGTAATTCTAATGATTATATTCCATAACCGTGTATATCAGCATAAATAAATGTAAAAATAGATACAACTAAAACATAAATACATTAATTAAAAATAGTAATAAAATATTAAAACAAATATAAAAATGAATATACCCATTTCAGTGAATTAACCTTAATGGAATAATGGATTATAAATTCAAAATAACAAATAAAAAATTATAAATGACAATATTAATCAGTATATCACAACAACATTGCCGTATCTTCCAATGGCTTATTAACCTATAGACCAGCTAAGCCATGTATTTATGGTGTGTATAGATGTATAAAGACCAGCTAAGCCATGTATTTATGGTGTATATAGATGTATATAGACCAGCTAAGCCGTGTATTTATGGTGTATATAGATGTACATAGACCAGCTAAGACGTGTATTTATGGTGTATATAGATGTATATAGACCAGCTAAGCCATGTATTTATGGTGTATATAGATGTATATAGACCAGCTAAGCCATGTATTTATGGTGTATATAGATGTATATAGACCAGCTAAGCCATGTATTTATGGTGTATATAGATGTATATAGACCAGCTAAGCCGTGTATTTATGGTGTATATAGATGTATATAGATCAGCTAAGCCATGTATTTATGGTATATATAGATGTATATAGACCAGCTAAGCCATGTATTTATGGTGTATATAGATGTATATAGACCAGCTAAGCCATGTATTTATGGTAAGATGAGATAGCGCAAAACTCAAATCGATATAAAAATTTATTACAAATACATGTGTATCAACAATAAAAATAATAAGCAAATTGCTTCAATATACACTCTGGTTAAATAAATCAAATGTCGAGGGAGACTTGACAGTTATGAGACTAAGTCATTGGCATAATATCGTTACAGATGTCATTGTAAAAATATATATCACTGGAACAATATCACTTAATACTTGTAAAGTGAGTCGGGCTCAGTATCCTCCACCTACAGATTTAGCCGTGTCGGCAGCCGTTTCAGGTAGATCGCGGAGAGCGGATTTCATCTTACTTACTGGAGACTTGGAGACGTGGCATCTTCTCATCCATACCCCGGGGTTGTATCAAGTTTATTTTACCTGTTGATTATACATCGCTCTCCGCGATCTACCTGAAATGGCTGCCGACACGGCTAAATCTGTAGGTGGAGGATACTGAGCCCGACGTATATACATCGCTCTCTGCGATCCACTCGAACGGACGTTGATACGGCTAAAGCCATGGCTGGAGGACACTGAGCCCGACGTGCAGGTTTGATGTCTATGCCTTCATTTATACAACTCAGTATTGTTTGTTACAACATCATCTCCACGAGCCTCTAGAGCGGGGAATACAGGTTGCTGAACCTGTTCATTAATTGATATCATATGCTCCTTTTTCAGCATGTTATATTTTTTCATCAACTCGGACTTACTAATTGTCAAATGACATTCTGAGGAGATTGACTATATCGAAGTGTATACTCAGATCAGTCTGGAAATCAACTTAACGAGACTGACACTCAAACGGAAGCCCTCTGTGGTTTCCCTGAATCTACATCTCAATTGGTGTCTTAATTGGCCATTTAAGCACTTTTGCCAATTGGCAGTATTTGTTTATCTTCACTGTTCACTGCATGCTGATAATTGGATATTTGATGCATTCATATGAAGAATAATCTTATATGTATAGCGTTAATCACAACAATAATAACCTTATGGAACCCAATTCCTATGATGCTGATGATATTTATCAGTTTCTGAGGTTCTTTTGAATCAGGCTACATGCTTTGTATGACACACTTTACAAGTATTAAGTGATATTGTTCCAGTGATATATATTTTTACAATGACATCTGTAACGATATTATGCCAATGACTTAGTCTCATAACTGTCAAGTCTCCCTCGACATTTGATTTATTTAACCAGAGTGTATATTGAAGCAATTTGCTTATTATTTTTATTGTTGGTACACATGTATTTGTAATAAATTTTTATATCGATTTGAGTTTTGCGCTATCTCATCTTATCATATTAGCTTTTATACCTTTGACGGGTCCAGATCCCGTTCAGATAGCTGCATCTTGATCGATTGATATAGGGTAACCAGCGCCCCGTATATGTGTGTTTGTTTTGATAACGTATTTATGGTGTATATAGATGTATATAGACCAGCTAAGCCGTGTATTTATGGTGTATATAGATGTATATAGACCAGCTAAGCCATGTATTTATGGTGTGTATAGATGTATGTAGACCAGCTAAGCCATGTATTTATGGTGTATATAGATGTATATAGACCAGCTAAGCCGTGTATATATGGTGTATATAGATGTATATAGACCAGCTAAGCCGTGTATTTATGGTGTATATAGATGTATATAGACCAGCTAAGCCGTGTATTTATGGTGTATATAGATGTATATAGACCAGCTAAGCCATGTATTTATGGTGTATATAGATGTATATAGACCAGCTAAGCCGTGTATATATGGTGTATATAGATGTATGTAGACCAGCTAAGCCGTGTATTTATGGTGTATATAGATGTATGTAGACCAGCTAAGCCGTGTATTTATGGTGTATATAGATGTATGTAGACCAGCTAAGCCGTGTATTTATGGTGTATATAGATGTATGTAGACCAGCTAAGCCGTGTATTTATGGTGTATATACATGTATATAGACCAGCTAAGCCGTGTATTTATGGTGTATATAGATGTATATAGACCAGCTAAGCCGTGTATTTATGGTGTATATAGATGTATATAGACCAGCTAAGCCATGTATTTATGGTGTATATAGATGTATATAGACCAGCTAAGCCATGTATTTATGGTGTATATAGATGTATATAGACCAGCTAAGCCGTGTATTTATGGTGTATATAGATGTATATAGACCAGCTAAGCCGTGTATTTATGGTGTATATAGATGTATGTAGACCAGCTAAGCCGTGTATTTATGGTGTATATAGATGTATATAGACCAGCTAAGCCATGTATTTATGGTGTATATAGATGTATATAGACCAGCTAAGCCATGTATTTATGGTGTATATAGATGTATATAGACCAGCTAAGCCGTGTATTTATGGTGTATATAGATGTATATAGACCAGCTAAGCCATGTATTTATGGTGTATATAGATGTATATAGACCAGCTAAGCCGTGTATTTATGGTGTATATAGATGTATATAGACCAGCTAAGCCATGTATTTATGGTGTATATAGATGTATATAGACCAGATAAGCCGTGTATTTATGGTGTATATAGATGTATATAGACCAGCTAAGCCGTGTATTTATGGTATATATAGATGTATATAGACCAGCTAAGCCGTGTATTTATGGTGTATATAGATGTATATAGACCAGCTAAGCCATGTATTTATGGTGTATATAGATGTATATAGACCAGCTAAGCCATGTATATATGGTGTATATAGATGTATATAGACCAGCTAAGCCGTGTATTTATGGTGTATATAGATGTATATAGACCAGCTAAGCCGTGTATATATGGTGTATATAGATGTATATAGACCAGCTAAGCCGTGTATTTCTGGATAAAGCATAAAGATTTGTCTTCTGTATTCAGGATAGTTACAGTCTTGAAGTGAATGTGTCACTACCGGTGGTCTTTGAGTATAGTCATTCTATAGTTCTGTTTCTTATTGTTTTTTCCCCCTCACCCCCAATCTCTTGTTCTGACTTAATGTAGTTTGTTAGTGATATCGGGATCAGATTGTGTTGTCTTGTAGTAACCGTCAATGATCAAGTTAATCAGGAATATTTTGCATTCTGATATCTAGTTTCCATCACCAGTAAATATAATGGTATAAGGATGGAACTGTATCTCCCTATAGTGAGGACCAATGATCTAGTTATTAGGGAATATCTTCCATCTGGTATCTATCTCCCATCATATCTCTATCTAGTTCCTGAGATGTCAGTATCCAGCTGTGAGTGATCATATACACTCTGTGTCCTGAGACTCTACATGAAGTGAGGATAACAGTATAAATGCCATTTAAGTAGAAGTGGGATATATGCTGGGACATCTCCACATTGACCAGGTTACATCCAGCACACGACCTACAAGGTTGGACGTTAGAATTATTTGCACCATGGACTTATTCCTGCAGCATTAGATAGAAGTTATGAGCTGTAACTGTCATTTCTGTTATCTATTTATATTTTCTTACCATAGAACACCCTGAATCGAGCACTGAAGGCTTTTCTGTGTATTAGATTGATCTAAGAGATTGGAAACCTCTGCAGACAGCAGACATCAGGTGTTACACAGATGTTGTAATTGATGTGGTGTCAGAAACAATTCTGTATTTTATTCTTATGATTTAACCTTTAAGAAAAAAAATATTTTTAAATCTGCATTTACTTACAGAAACATGTGGGAAAGTAGCACAATACATATAGGATTCTGTATATTATCACTGCGGGGACATTGCTGCCTTCTGCTCTATAAAGAAGACTTATGTATAATTCTTATTTTTCCCTCATAATTTAAAATATATAAATTATGATTATGTTACCATAAATTAGAAAAATAATTAAAAAATAAAATTCTGCCTAACTTAATCCACCCAGACCCGGTGGCTGTGTCCGTCCAGCCAGGTACATGACAATGTAGATACATCACATCAGCCATTAATCAATCACATGAACACAAATAAAATCCCTTTGTTGATGCTTGTCTTGGACATATAGAAAGCCATAGACGGGGTCTAGTGGCCATTCATGGTCCTGGCACTCAAACAATTTGTCTTCAAAGATAAATTCCTGTGGGCTATCAGCGCACTATACCGCAACCCTCAACAGTCCTCACCAATGTCCTGATCTTTACCCTAGTCCGTGGACCAGACAAGGATGCATTGTATCCACATTAATATCCATGTTGGTAATCAAGCCCCTGGCTGGCAGAGGCAGATACAACCCTGACATCTCGGCATCGCCACCAGCACATCCCACTATAAAGTCGCTCTCTTCACCGACGACGTCCTCTTGACTCTCACTAAACAACTCACATCTCTCCCTGATTTATTTATGGAACTGTCCGAGTTTGGCTCAGTGATGGGATATAAAGTAGACAACAAGTCCGTGGCCCTATCCCTTTACATTCCAGACCACATGAAGAAGCTCTTCAAGCTCAACTTCAGCTTTCAGTGGAAGCCGGATGATTAAATTCCCCGGGTCAATGATAGAGTAAATGTAACTTTTCTTTAAGTTGTGCAATTAAGTCTATGTTCCAAATTCATTATTTATTTATAGATTTCTTTAAAAAAAAATGTAATCAAGTTTACTTAAATGAAATATTGCATTAAAAATAATATTTATATTGTTGTATAATTCTACTTGTTTCGTTGAACAACAATTGGATGATTTTAATCAAATTAAGTGAATTTGTTATAAGTAAATGTGAAATTTGAGTTGTGCAGTGATATTACACTATACACACACCTAATATACACACATCTAATAATACAAATATAACCAATAATATACCTAATACTCATCTAGCCAATAATACACATATACATAATAATATACATATTTTTACTCATATACCTAATAATACTTATATAGCTAATAATACACATATATCTAAATAATACTCATATAGTCAATAATACACATATACATAATAATAAACATAATTATACTCATATACATAATAATACTCATATAGCCAATAATAAACATATACATAATAATAAACAAAATTATACTCATATACCTTATAATATACATAATAATACACATGTAGATAATATTACACATATAGATAATAATACACATATACCTAATAATATACCTAATAATACACATATAGATAATAATATACATATAGATAATAAACCTAATAATATACATATAGATAATAATAATATATATATAATATTATACATATACCTAATAATATACCTATTAATACACATATAGATAATAATACACATATGGATAATAATATACATATACACAACAATATACATAATAATTTACATATGCATCATAATATACATATACCTAATAATATACCTAATAATACACATATAGATAATATTATACATATACCTAATAATACACATATAGATAATAATATACATATACACATCAATATACATAATAAATTACATATGCATAATAATATACATATACCTAATAATACACATATAGATAATATTATACATATACCTAATAATATACCTAATAATACACATATGGATAATAATATACATATACACATTAATATACATAATAATATACATATAGCTGTAGTGCCCAGCAATGTATTAATTACCTGGCATCACAACTTGTTAATAAATGGGTTTTATTTATATGAAATTATCAGAATTTGTATTTAACTAGAGTTTGAGAAATGTTTTAATTTTGTTATGTCATTTGTAAAACCCTCAAACATACATTATTATTCTCAAAGACCTCTTTGCTCTTATCAATATTTCTGGGAGCTGCTATATATTGATTTCAAATTAAATTATAAACAACTACATAAACCCCACAAAACAGTACATGGAATTACCTAATTACTTTGTATAATAATAGAATGTTTGCGGAGTTAAGAAATAAAACAGCTGTCAGACATAAAAGTACTTGTGGTTTATTCAGAAAAAAGTTCCACAAAACATAAGTTAAATTAAAATAAATAATTTTTCTTACAGTAGCTGATAAATATATTATAAGGATGGAATTATCTTCTATATAGTCACTAATGTCATTAATATAGATATTGGACTTAGTGTAACACACATTAATAGAGGAGCTTAGAGCAAAGCCGTAGAGTACAGTAGATGTAATAATACAAGCTGTAATATATCATGTCGTATATAAGGAATAATACTTTGTAATTTGGATACTAAGCCCTTGTTTTATAATAACCAACTGTAGATAAACCCAACCATGATTCATTTCAATAATAATTAATTATTTACCTAATTATTTACCAGTTTACTTAACAAAACAGAAACACAAAACATTTATAAGATTACTTACGTGATGTTGTTGAATCCCAGTGAGATATCCAGATTATGATCATTATAAAAGCAATTCTCAGGAGTCTCTCCCGGTCCATGTCTTCCTGTATAATCTCCTCAGTATTATGGACAAGACTAAGAAGACTTCAGTCCAGGGAACAACAGACAGCAAGAGGAGCAACACAGAGCAAGTTCCCCACTGGTTTCTATCTTATAGTGATACAGTGGGATGTTCAGATCCAGCCTGCCCCCAATACACTGTGTTATGTAAATAAGTATGAGGGGTGGAATACATCTGCCTCAATTCCCCCCCCCTTAATTCCACACCCTCTTCATGTTCTCTATATTAACCATGTTGTAAGAACCACTGATATTGTATTTATAATTAGAGAATCTCTGACATCACCATAACTGTCACATTATATGTATAATCCTAGTTACCTGTATCTCACATCGTTCCATCATTGTAGGATGATTCCCATTATATATAACCATGGATAGATGGCTAAGTAGGAACTTTAAATTGTAATATAATAATATAAACTCTAACCATTCCTTTTTTATTTTCAGACACTTAAATTATTTATTGCAAAAGTAAATGAGCAGTGTTGTTTCATTGGTGTAATTAACAAAGGGAAGAACAGCACCTAAAATGTCTGTAATCAGGCGCTGAACTATCAATGAAGATTGGGATAGTATGATTTCAGAGAAGTACTAGCAGCATGTGGTCTCCTACATGGTAACCAAACATTGGTCAGTCTATGTCAGGATGATTTTTATACAGAGAAATGATGGGATCCCACCCTCTCCCTCTCTCTTTACCTTTCTCTCCCTCTTTCTCCCTCTCTCTCTCTCTCTTTCCTTCTATCTTACTCTCCGACTCCCCCTCCCTTCTAACCCTCTCTTAATCTCTATCTCTCTTATTGTTTCTCTCCCTCTCTCCCCCTGTCTCTGTCCCACTCTATCCCTTTTTTGTCCTCTTTCTCCTTTTCTATCTCTCTCCCTCTCTCCTGCCTCTCTCCCTTACTCAATCCTCCCTCTCTCTTTCTCCCTCTTTTACTCTCTCCCTTTCTCTCTCCTCCCTCTAACTCTCTCTCTCCTCCTTTTTCTCACTCCCTCTCTCCCACTCATTCTCTCTCCCTCCCTATCTCCTCCCTCTCTCTTCCTCCATCCCCCTCTCTTCCTCTCTCCCCATTTCTCTCTTTCTCTCTCTCTCTCTTTACTCCCTCTCTCACTCTCTCCCCATATCCCCCTTCCCTCTCTCCTCCATCTCTCTTTCTCCCTCTCACTCCCTCTCTAACCCTTTTTCGTCCTCTTTCTCCTTTTCTTTCTGTCTCTCTCCCTCCCTCTCTCTCTCCCTTCCTCTTTCCTCCCTCTCTCTTTCTACCTCTCTTACTCTCTCCCCATCTCTCTTTCTCTCCCTTCCTCTCTCCTCTCTCTATCCCTTTATCTTCCTCTTTCTTCCTTTCTCTCTCTCTGTTTTGTCTCTCTCTCCCTTTCTCATTCTGCCCCTCTTACTCTCACCCTGATCCTCCATGCTTTATGGGATCTCTCCCTATTGTCAACAAGTCATTACTGACTTCTCCCACTGGCATTGCTTGGCCAGGCTGGTCACTCACTAACTGCAACCCAATGTGATGTGTATGTATCTGCTGCAGCTGGATGCTCTGGCTAAATCCTCCTGACCTCTTACTTTGGATGGAGACAGCTGGGTATTGGGCAGAACATTGACTCAGGACTATTGGTACAATACAGGACAGCCGAGAGATGTATTAGAGGGTGAGCTTTAATCTGTTAGTCACAGGAACACAGTGGTATCTTAATATAGGGGAAGTTTACTGTTCATAAAGCTCTTATACAAACTGTTCTGTTTCACACCACATGAAGACAATGATGTTATACCATTGACATTGGTGAATAGCCCTTCTATTATTGTTTTTTAATGCAGGACAATTTGGTGGACAAACCATCCTCTTTTATCAATTCAGGATGATCCTCTTATACCCCATAGGTAAAAGTATTGTCAGTGCTAGATAGAGTCAAGACCAAACATTATTTTGGAACATAAGACTCATTTATGACGTCCCTAGATCCCAACACTAGGTCTCATCTAGAGTTGGACACAAGTCTAACTTTCAAGCAGAAATTTCTGATTTATTTAACTGTGTAACCATCAAATGATATGAGCATTGGTGCTTGGTTCATTTTGGATTTAGGGATATGTTGGGGATTTTACTTATTTAATTATTATTATTTTTCTAATACTTATTTAAAATGCCAGTCATCATCATCATCAAATTGATGATGAACGGCATATCTAGTGTAGCGTATCAAAAAAATTACTGGATAGAAATTATAGAGAGAGCTTTGAGAAAGTATGAGGCACTTAGTAATGCACATGAACATTTTCTTTATGAAGCAATTACATTTATTTTAACTCATAATTACTTTATGTTTGAGCATCGTTTTTATTTACATATTATGGGGACGGCCATGGGGACTCGCTTCGCCCCGAATAGTCAGAATAGTTATGTTTTAAAATTTGCTCATACTTATGATCCTAATTGTATTGAATTTTTGGACCTGTCTTTGAGGGTTATTGATGGCTGCATCACAACCAAAACATTCATACAGAAGGTTGATGTGACATATTTGCACTAAAAAAGCTCACATTATAGACCATGGGGGATAATATTCCCAAAGGACAGTTACTAGGACTCAAATGTAATTGTTTGGATGAAATCACTTTCGAATCACAGGTGAGCGAATTAATACATATTTTCAGAAATAGGGGGTATGTGGAGACAGTTTAAGAGAAAGCTATTATGGAGGTTAATCAAGTGGAGAGAAGTTCTCTCCTTATGACGAAAATTGAAAAATCCTTTGCTGAATTCTTGATATTCCGTAAACAAGATACTAAGGATGAATTTATTCAGGCATTTGTATCTAAATATAATAAAAGTTCAGGTGACATTGCCAAAATAATCAGAAAGAATTATCCCATACTCCAAGATCCAATTCTTAGAAATATCCTACCCACAAAAAAAATAATAATTTTCAAGAAGAATTGCAGTATAAAGGACTTGCTAGCTCCCAGTCTCTTGTGAGACGAAGTGGATTTGGGAAGTACATCAACTAGTTACCCTGATACATCAGAGGGGCGGTTATGTTGGTTTTTTTTTTTTTGTAAATCTCTTTTTTATTGAAAGATTGAACAGCTTTTACAAACATATCTATTTTGCATAGAACAATGCATTAAGGATATTCAGAAATCTTACATAAAGACACATGTACATGAACACGATTCGACAGTAGTTCAGCATAAAAATAAAGTACCATTTAGTATTCAATAATACATCATGTAGGGATGGGGGCAAGACAAAGAGGAATAGAGAGAGGGAGAGAAAGATAGAGCGGGAGAGGGGGGGGAGAGAGTAAGGGGGGTTCATTTATTCCACTGAGGATATAGTGGTGAATCCTTGAATTCGAGCCACTCAAACCATATGTAATGATATTCCCTGTATTTGTCCTTTGAGGAATAGAGTATGTCGTCCATTATTCTATAGGATTCTATTCGGGCAAACCATTCTCTAATGGTAGGGATATTCGGGGATCTCCAATGTACTGGAATCACGGCCTTTGCCGCGTTGCTAAGGTTTTTAATTGTTGATTTTTTGTATTTAGAGATTGTCATTTTATTATAATTCAATAACCAGTATTTGGGGCAATTGGGTGGCTCAACGCCCGTTATTTCTTTAGTAATTAGAAGGACTGCATCCCAAAAAGTTCTAAGAGCTATGCATTCCCACCATACATGTAACGGAGTGCCCGGCGCCGACATACATCGCCAGCACACGTTCGACATTCCAGGAACCATCCTAGCCAGCAAGCTAGGACATCTATACCATCTAGTCATCACCTTATACTGTGTTTCCACCACCCGTATACTGACCGAGCTCGACTGGGTGCGTAAGAAGATATCTTTCCATTCTTGTTCAGATATCGAGCAAGTCAGCTCCCTCTCCCAGTGTCGTATGAAGGTGGGTTGTTTATTAAAGATGTATTCAATGAGATTACCATAGATGAGAGATAGAGTATGTCTAGGATATAGCGGAGAGGTACATAAAGATTCAAACTGTGTAAGCGGCCGCCCCACAGACTCCCGTACCTCCAAGGATCCGAGAAAATGGCGGAGCTGTATGTATCTCCAAATCTCCGCATTCGGAAGTTTCCATTTAGATTGGAGATCGGCGAAAGGCAAGACCCCAGACGCGTCCACCAGCTGGCCGACCCTGCGGAGCCCCGCCCCAATCCAATGTCTGAATGTCTGTCTAGCAAGTCCTGGGGGAAACCCCGTGTTGTCAAATATCGGGGTCAAAGGTGAGTGTCGTGAGGAGATGTGGGGAACCGAGCGCAATCTGGCCCATCTAGCCAGAGTTGGTGTAACAGTCGGGTGAATGACTTTAGGGAGTGGGTGCAGCCATGTTGAAAATTGAAGTGCCTTGCCTGCAACGTAGCTCTCGATCCAGACCCACTGTTTGTCCAGTCTCTGTCTCGTCCAGTCCACCACCCTATTTAACATAGCCGCATCGTAATATAATGCAAAGTTGGGGAGTTGTAGTCCCCCAGCGTGCTTGCGCATATAAAGTGTATCATGTTTAAACCGGGGGCGTCTACCCTTCCACACAAAATCCCTGACTGCTTTATGTAATGTCTTAAACCAATAAGTGGGGAGGTGTATGGGGAGCGTTTGAAGCAAGTAGAGGATCCGTGGTAATACATTCATTTTAATCACATTGACTCTGCCTATCAGGGAAAAGCCCTTTGGGCACCAGTTTCTCAAGTCCCTACAAATTGAGCTGGTGATAGGAGTAAAATTGTCTTCAAAAATCTTTGTGTTGTCTTTGTTGATAAACACCCCCAAATATTTGAGTCGTGATGGATGCCACGTGAATGAGAATGCTGGCTTCAGGCCTTCAACTACTGCCTCTGGCGCAGAGATGTTGAGAGCTACCGATTTTGAGTAGTTAATTTTAAAGCCAGATAGCTCGCCATATTGCTGAAATTCTGATAGTAAATTAGGGATCGAAACCACAGGGTTAGTGAGTATTGCCAGGAGGTCATCCGCGAATAGGGCCAATTTAAAGCTTTTGTCCTCCATCTGTAGACCAGAGATATCAGGGTTTGCCCGGATAGAGCGGGCCAATGCTTCCATACACAAGATAAAAATCAAAGGAGACAAAGGACATCCCTGTCTGGTACCGTTAGATATTATAATGGGTTCTGATAGTTCCCCATTTACTCTGACCCTTGCAGTTGGCTGCGTATACAAGGCGGCAATTCGAGCCATACTCCGAGGGCCTAAGCCCATGTGACTAAGTACCCCCTTCATAAATTCCCAATCTACTCTGTCAAATGCCTTTTCGGCATCTGTGGATAGTAAAACTGTTGGGATATTGGCAGTATGTGCATATTGTACTAAATTGATTATCTTAGTGGTGTTATCCCTCGCCTCCCTCCCTGGAACAAACCCCACCTGGTCAGAGTGAATGATTTGGGTCAAATATGGTTTTAATCTATTTGCTATCAGCTTAGCGTAAAGCTTAATGTCCCCATTAAGTAGAGAGATGGGCCTATAGCTAGCACATGAAGCTGGATCTTTCCCTTCTTTTGGCAATACGGTAATCTGAGCAGCTAGCGTTTGAGGGGAAAAGTGTTTCTGGGCAGAAATAGAGTTAAAGGCCTGTAGCAAGAGAGGGGCTAGCTGTGCTTTGAAAGTTTTGTAGTAAAGAATGGTGAAACCATCCGGCCCCGGGCTTTTCCCTGATGGTGTCGTCTTGATCGCCTCTTCCAGTTCCTCGATCTTAAAGGGTTCTTCTAATAATTGTACGGCATCCTCATCTAATGTGGGAAAATCTATGCGCTTAAGGTATTCTGCTATGCGAGCCTGTTTGGTCGGGTGGTTGGCTGTGTTCAGCGTGTCGAACAAATTGTAAAGCTTAGTGTAATAGGTCTGGAACGCCCCAGCAATATCAGTGGTGTGAACTAGTGTGGACCCTGCGTCTGTCTTAATCTGAGGAATATATAGTTGGGCTCTCTGTTTGCGCAGAGCACGCGCCAGAAGCTTCCCTGGTTTATCTCCCCACTGATAAAACTGGTTCTGACATCTACGTAGGTCGTGTTTAATTTTATCTGACATTAATTGGTTCAGAGTCTTCCTGGTTTCTGTCAATTCTGTCATAACAGAGGGATCTAAGAAAGATTTGTGTCGCGTTTCTAGTGTCTTGATTTTTTCTAGGAGTGAGTCCCTATATGCTATTCTTTCTCGCTTTCTGATCGCACCTATTTGGATAAGTTTACCTCGTATAACGCATTTATGAGCTTCCCATAAAGATATCTTTGAAATGTCAGGGGTGTCATTAGTCTGGACATAATCCGTAATGGCCTCTTCTATCACTGTCTTGTTATGCGCTTCCTGGATTAAGAGCTCGTTTAGCCTCCAGGTGAAAGGTCTACTTCCTGTCCTGGAAATAGAGAGCGTCAGATACACCGGAGCATGGTCAGACCATGTAATCTGGCCTATTGCTACTTCTGATATCAAGGGCAAATGGTTGTGAGTAAGAAAGAAATAGTCCAGTCTCGAATATGTATTATGTGGGTGCGAAAAGAAAGTATAGTCGCGGTCTGTGGGGTGTTTGAGACGCCATGCGTCGACCAGCTGGTGTTCGTGCAAAGTACGTCTTACCCTTCGATACAGCTTACCGGCCAATCTAGCAGATCCCGAAGATGAGTCCGTCGGGGGATGCAGAACCCAGTTGAAATCTCCACCTGTTATGGTGATGCCTTTCTTCATCGATTCCACTTTATCCAGAAGCTTTTCTAGAAATACAGGTTGATTAGAATTCGGACCATAGATGTTGACAAACGTATACATTTGGGAGGAGATTGTACATGTCACTGCCAGGCCTCTGCCTTCTTGTAATGTATGTGAGTCTATATTCTGAACAGGTAGACGACTAGACATGAGAATTGCCACTCCCAAGGACTTGTTTCCTGCATTATCACTTGTGAAGACATACGGGAACTGGCGACTGTGCAACCTTGGAGCAAAACCTTGTTTAAAATGGGTTTCCTGTATGAAGGCTACGTCAATTTTTTTAGCTATGAGGTCGCGCAATAGACGGGACCGTTTTTCGGGGATATTCAAACCCTTGACATTAAGGGTAACACATTTGAGTCTACCCACCATTGCCAAGCAGTTCTAAGTGATTACATGTGTACCACCACAAAGGGGAAAGAGGTATGAACCCGTAAGTAGATTGTAGTTGGGGAAAGTTAGAAAAAGTAGGGATAAGAGGGAAGGAAAGAGGGTCAGGAAGCCATAAATGCTTAAACTGAAGTATCAGTATCAACAGAGAACTAAGAATCTTTGGCACGTTTATAAGACCGTTCCGGCAAACCATGTAGGACCGTGGTCCAGACATGACCCGGAATATAACACTCGGTCTTAGAGCCCTGAGGAGAACAGCAAACAGCAACAATCAAACAAACATAAATAAATGTTCCGCACCTCACCCCCAGCAGAGCCCTGGGTGATCTCAACCCAGGCCCTTGCCCAGCAGAGAGGCGCAGAACCTACACTGCACATATGTACTAACAAATCTAATTTTGTGAAACATTAAGCATGAACACATAACTTATCAAAAATACTTGAACAATATAACAGTAGAAAACTTTAGAAAACTTTTAGAAAAATGATGATGGGCTAAACAGATCAATAATGGACACCAGCAGTTTAGAATAGCACATTAGGGATGAAGAATATAAAATAGACAAAAATAAAATAAGGATATTAAGGATGTTCTCGCCCAAGGAAAACAGTCTACAATAGAAGGCCTTCAACAGGGTCTTAGGAGAGGTCTTCCTCCGAGGAGTGGATATTCGCACTCAGTTGTGCTTGATCAAGTGTTCCCTTGCGCCTGCTGATTTAAACGCTTTTGCGGTGACCGTTTAGATCTACTTGAAAGTTGGAATCTATCGTCGTGTTGTGCCTCCATTACCGGGTATAGACGTTGATGGGACTCCTGCCATTCAGCTAGAGCAATTAGTGGAATGCTCAAGGTGGAGCAGAAGTCCGGCAAGTCCGGCGGAATCCTGAGGACTGCTGACTTTCCCTCATGTGTAACTTGCAGTTGGAGCGGAAAGCCCCATCTGTATTTAATTGATTTTTTCCGGAGCTCCTCCGTGAGGGGTTTAAGCTGCCTCCGAAATTGTAGAGTTTGCCAGGAGAGGTCTTGGAATATGTGGATTTCCTGACCGTTGAACTCCAATCCTTGGAGACCCCTTAGCTTGCGTACAATCTCATCCTTCTGCGTGTAGTAATGGAGTCGGCATATAACATCTCTAGGCCTTTCCGTTGGGGCCCCCCTTGGGCGTAGTGCCCTATGCGCTCTGTCAAATACAATTGTATTGTCTGATGGTAATTCCAGGACCTCATTGAACACCTTTGTCAAAGCGTCTATCAGGCCCTGTGGGGGGACATCCTCCGGCAAACCCCGTATTCGTAAGTTGTTCCGACGACCCCTATTATCTAAATCATCTATCTTTTGCTGGAATCCTTGCAGAGCCTTAGCTTGTTCCGCCACCGTCTTTTCTAGAGCTGTAACACGTTCATCTCCCTTTTCCTTGTGTTCTTCAAGGGCCACCAGGCGATGGCCAAGGTGGGCGATGTCTGCTTGCAGTGTGGCCACTTCTTGGTGGACAATCTCTTGCAATTTTGCTTCCAGCACTTCAAAATCTTTTTTGGAGGGTAGCTCTTGCTTAGTCGGGAGAGACTTAAGCATTTGTAGGACCTGTGACAGATCCTGTTGATCTGCTACCCCAGTCCCCTTCTGACGGTGTGTGTCATCCTGGCGTGTGTCAGGCGATGTTGAGCCAGAAGCAGCAGAAGGAGATGTCATCTCTGGTTCTTCCACGGCCACAGGAATTTGTAAATATGAGCGAAGATCGGAACGTTGAGGGGTCTCCTGGGGTTTTTTATGGTTTTTTTTGGCCGAGCTTTTTCGGTCTTTGCCCATCAAGGCGATCCTAAGCGTGTTCAGTGACTTGTTCAAAGTATAATAATCATTGCAGGTAGTACATACTGTTGTGGTAAGATTGCCGCTATCTGCGTCTCCTCATGATTGGTCTAGGCAGCCATCCCGCAGAACGCGTCCCGCAGTCTGTTTAAAGGAATATTACAGTATGTCCAGTGCGCCCCTGTCTGGCCAGAGAGCTAACCTCCATAGAACAGACTTGAAGAATTTATGTACTGGTAGATTGGATGGGTAATGTAGTAACGGAAAACTGCCACCAGATGTCAGTGTTGCTACATCAGAGTAAATGTTTCCACTGAGAGATGCCTGTTTGCAGGTGAATCTATTCTTTCTGTGGATCTGTATTTCAAAGCTGCTATCTGTGGAGGACTAACCTCCTTCAGCCAGACAATATAGATAGATAGTTAACTTGTACCTTGAGGCCAAAGTGACAGCATCTGGGATCTGGTTCTGGTCTGTGTTGTGGCAGGTGCTGAGGCGCTAGCAGGCAGATAGTTTAGTTTGCCCCGCTGGATCAAAAGAGCCGACAGACTCTGGCACTCCCGGCGGCGCCACCGCGACCACCCACAGCCTCACCTCCGTGTTTCAGGGCAGCGCTGGAGGATCCCCTCCTTCCGCTTACGGATATCGGCAGCTGCGCCTGCAGGGCTGTCCCGCCGAGAAGGACTCCGCCTGGACCCCCGATAGACCGGAGCTGCTGGACACCCGCTGGAGAGGTAAGCCTTGGCTAGACTTACTGGTGGTGATCAGTCTCTGGAAGACACGAGGCGGGTTAGGCCGCACTCCCAGGCATCGGATGTAGGGCAGAGCCTCGGGTGTCTAAGGGCTCAGATTGCCGCTTGGGTGCACCGTGGAACAATTCCGCCCACGTGTGGATTGTGAGCGCACCCCTGTATTAGATATTGAGGTGTTCTATGTGGTTTGGAGCAGGAGCTCACTCCTAACGCGTCTGACTCAAATGGCCGCCAAGCCACGCCCCCCTATGTTGGTTTTTAATACAGATGTGGAGGGGTGAGATGTCTCACATGCAGCCTCATATATAATAAACAACAATTCTTTTTGTATAAGGATGTACAATATTCAATCAGAGGTTTTATAAACTGTAACACCAACGATGTGGTATATATACTGAGATGTGACTGCAGTAAGTTGTATGTGGGGAGAACAGTAAGATCATTAAGAATCTGGTTTCTAGAACACAGATGAAATATTGTTATGAAGTCCACTTTACATAGTGTTTCATGACACTTTGTTGAAGTTCATGATTCTAACCCTAAATCTCTTGCAGTGTTAGGGATTGAGCATATCACACCTACGATTAAGGGGGGGATAGGTTTAAGAAGCTCTGTAAACAGGAAACCTATTGGATACATTTACTAAACACACTAAGTCCAGGTGGACTAAATGAAAATTTAGAATTAAATGGTGTATTGTAAGCTTGGAGAGGGATGGTGAACCTTCAGTATTGATTATCTAATATATGGAGACATGCTGCTTTGGTCTCTACCTACAAATTCTTCCTTTTCATATGACTCCCTCCCATGTGGCCCAGAGGGTCAGACATACAATGAGACCACTTCCAGGGACCCCCAGCTTGTATCTTATTTCCTGCCTGTACAAATGTATTGCTGAGACAACCGCTCCATCCAACTATATTTCCATGGACAGGTGGGATATAGGCTGAGTTATCACCTCTACTGAAGATCGTGTCAGTGCGTGAACTGACCTCCATTAGTATCATTGTCATAATAGAACAGACAAAATCATTGACAAATGGTCCTTGACTTACTTCATGTTCTCCTTTCTCTACCACTCTGAAATGTTTTTGGGATTACTTGGAAAAAAGTTTTTTTTTCATTTGTATCATGGCCAGTGTTCAGTCCATGGGGCAAACAGCCCTCTCCCCTGTCTTAGGAGTGAATAAGGCTGGGTACACACTACAGGTTTTCCACCCGATAAACAGGACATTCACATGATGAATGACCGTTCGGCCCGATATCACATTAGTGTGTACACTCCAACGATAAACGATTTTCGTTCCAAAGCTCATCGTATAGTTTGATTGGATTTTATAAATGGACTAGAAATCTTGGTGAACGATAGAACAATGTCGTTCCAATTCTGCAGTGTGTCTTCACTCAGCACCAGCAGTGTAGGCAGATCTCCATAGAGTTTACACTATCACGATCTTTTCAGCAGATGGTTATGACAGATGAAGAGCACAGATCTGAAGGTAAAGCGTGTATAGGGTATATACATGAATCAGCTGCTGATCGGGACTTTCAGTCATTGGAAAAATTGTTAACAATATCGCATCAGGAAATATTTTCTGTAGTGTGTACCCAGCCTGAGACCTGCTCCAGGTGTCATCCTACTGTCCAGATGAGATGATAGATAGATAGTTATTGGATAGATAGATAGATAGATAGATAGATAGATAGATATGAGATAGATAGATAGATATTGGATAGATAGATAGATAGATATTGGATAGATAGATAGATATGAGATAGATAGATAGATATTGGATAGATAGATAGATAGATAGATAGATAGATAGATAGTCTACAAAAAGGTTTTATTGGTTACACTGAAGATTTCTGAAGACAATATAATAATAAAATAAAGGTGCATTGTTTACGACACAGAGTAAATGAACAGTGAACAAATGTCATTAATCTCACATGTACATACACTACAGGGCATGTTAAGGAAAGATCGCACACATCACCTTAATCTACAGTAGAGGATGACTTTCTAGGTAATTACGGTTTAATAAATAATAATCACAATCACTGAAAAGGTACAGCACATATTAGTCACCGATATAACATTGTTGACAAATAGAAAACAAAATTAGATAATTTTCTCCATGTTTATAAAACATCTTTATAACATATTCTTGGACAATGCAGTGTAGAGGCATCCAAAACTGAACTTCCAGACTCTCATTAGGATGAAAAACTGATGAAACTATTCCTACTGCTAGTGAAACGCGTCACGTGAAATCCCATCTCATGAATTGCTGATACATGCTCCTAATGACACAGTGATTACACTCTTACATAGATCGGACATCCGGTGAGTGAGTTGTATGCTGCAAAGTATTTTTACTAAATGGAGACGTGATAACGTACTATGACCCCAATCTGCCGCTCTGGATAACGGGTTGTAAACAGAACTCTGCTAACAAAGATCTAGCAGGAACTGTCATATGTGATTTAATCATCATCTTTATACACTTACATCCGTCTCTGACAAGTGTGTTATTAGTGCTGTTTGTTACTCAGTACTTGTAGTGCTTGTGTCATTATACACATCCATATATCAATACAAGCCAAGTTATAGAGGATTCAGACATATTCCTGTGCTGGATTTATAAATCTACAAACATATTATAAGATCTTCAGAAGTGGGATTTCCTGGATTAAACGTTCCTCATTAGACTTTGGTCACAGTGTTCTTATTAGATGGTATCTTGGTATTTATAACCTACGTCATATGAAAACATATCTACAATTCTAATCAGACTAATGTGTTTTTTGAGGATTGATTTTAATTTTGTTATGTACATCAAATAAATACGTCTATATTTAAAAATTCTTTTGGAAGCTTATTTTTAATATCTTTGTTTTAATTCAATTTATTAAGTTTTGCTATTAACAGCTTAATAAATTGACTAATGGTGCCGTCCTCGTAGAAGTCTATGGGGACAGCAGTAAGCTCCGGTAATTTGGTTAAAGCCAAAGAAATATCTAATTTCTCCAACATTAATCCTTTTTTAAACAACAAAAAACATTGATAAATCCTTTTACCAATCTTTACAGCAGTATTTTGGCTTTTCACCACTTGGTAAATAGACCTCTATATGTGTAATATGCGTTTCCTCTTTCTGGGCTTGGAACACATTAGTTCCATGAATAGCTCAGATCCCACATTACCTTCATAGCTCAGCTTGTAGGAACAATGGTTGAAGGTGAAATCAGGAAAACGTTAATGTCCCTTTGAGACATGGTGGCTGTGTGAGGGATGGTGGTTTATAGATGAACGCTGCCCTGGGATAACGAAGAGGTGATAAAGGTCAATTCATCTTCATCCCCAACATCTATAAAGTTCTGGGACTGTGGCCAGAGGGGAAGATGGTGGAGATTTGTCTGAGACAGTGACTAGACTGCTGCCATCCACAGGTATTCCACCTGGGCTTTGTACCAAAGAGCACCGTTGTGTTTCTGCAGGTGCATTGACAATGCGGTTGTGCCTACACTAGTGCTCATGGGGGCAATCTGACCACACTCCTTCATGTCTAACGAAGCAATGGTTTCTTGCCACTAGTCAGATAAATTACCACATTGATGTGAGTCTCATAGAGTTTGAGAATCTACTCTGAGGACACTGATTCTGAGAAGAGGACAATCCTAAGTTAATCACCTCTGCAATGCTGGGTGAGTGGAAGGGAAATCACTATAGATGAGGAGCAGAGGAATGGGCTGAAGTAGAGTTTAGCTTCTGGAGAGGACTGATAACTACCAGAGCTATAATTACAACCAGGGCAGATCCAAGGCTGGGGGTCTCCTATTATGCTTAGACCCCTTCCCACATCACCGAACACAACAAAGGAATAAGTAATACTGATGTCATGTTTTTCTCTTCTGATCACCACCTAACAAATCTACATCAGGTTTATTAA
The DNA here is from genome assembly GCF_038048845.1 of Mixophyes fleayi. NCBI lineage: Eukaryota > Metazoa > Chordata > Amphibia > Anura > Limnodynastidae > Mixophyes > Mixophyes fleayi. The sequence continues at coordinate 324,673 of NW_027445897.1, forward strand.
AGTCATTTTTATCGCTTACCAATAAAACATTGTCCAATGCGATTGTTGTGGTTCCAATAGCACAAAGATATTTAATTGTAAAATATAGCAGGATTTACAGCAAGCCATTATTAAGCATTCAAAATGTTACAATAAAGCAATAAAAGATATTATAATCAAACAGGAAAGTATAAACATAAACTGAATACATTACATGTTAAGTAGTGCCTCACCGAGGCCCATGATAAGATGTCATGTTGTCTGTAGTCAGGCTAAGAGAAAGAGAGAGTCTTAACGGGTAAAGCAGCTTGATATTATCCAGTTTCAGTATAGAAAAAAACTACTGATGATGTCATGGCATGTTTCCATTGGTTCAGGCTTCAGGACAGTCTAGTATAATGCAGTTCATAGGTCAGTTCAAATGATGCCCTCCAAGGGTGGGGGTCAGCTCTCTAACAGATGCATACTAATCTTCCCGCCGAAAGCTAGTTCAAACTGGTCTATTTACATTACACACACAATACCATTCTGATCATCAATTCCCTATAATCCATAACTTGCATACTCAAGGTGCGATCTCTTAGCTGATTGAAATGGATATCTGAGGATAAATAGGGGATTAGAATGATACCAAACATGATATGTTTCCTGTCCCCTCAACCCTAGATCTCAATAAAGTGCTTTTAACATTATTATATTTAATTATTAACTCTATTACATTTGGGCATAAACGACTATGTGTTGGAACTATTTTAAGGTGAACTATTTACAAGTGAATGTGTAAGTGTATGTGTGCGTTATTTATCGTGCGATTGCGTCATAACATGTGGCGTATTAATCGCAATCGCACTGTAAAATTATATTAATCAATTTGGTTTACTTCATCCAATTATTTGACTTTGACAGGTTTTTGTCTGACATCCACAATACTAGAGACAGAGGAAGTGTCTGTCTATGCAGCACTGTGAGTGTTACTGTCCACGTTACACCATACTTGCCAAATCTCGGAAACAAGTTTCCGGGAGAGGGGGCGTGACTGGAGGGCGGGAGGGGGCGCTACGAGGCCAAACGTGTCATTTTGGTCCCGCCCCCCACGAAAACGTAATTTACGTTGCAGGGGGCGGGGCCAAAATGACACGATTGGCCTCCTCCCGCCATCCAAAATGGCCTCAATCACCGAGAATTGCGTCATTTGACGCGATTTTCTGTGAAATCCAGGATGCGGGAGAAATGCCAACGAGCCCTGGAGCCCGGGAGACTGAACCGAATTTCGGGAGTCTCCCGGACATTCCGGGAGAGTTGGCAAGTATGCGTTACACCACTGTCTCGTACCTCATCTATGTCTGTTGGCAACACAACAATAAACCCTACAACTTATACTTGGTGACTATGTGCACTCCTTGACTCAGAACTGTACTTTGTTCCCCACATCAATCTGTATCTGTGTCCTGTTACGTACATGTAAGAAACATCTTCAGAATATGTCTGTATCTCACACAGACACTGCAAACACTTTACTTCATGTTCTCATTATCACCTGCATAGACTAATGCAATTCCCTCCTTACTGGTCTTCTACTGACCAGATTTATATATTATTTATATGTTTACTAGTTTTGGTAACAAGCCCACATGTATAAAGGAATGTGTAGCGCTCTGCCATCTGCTGTGTGAGATATGAGGTTACACACAGATATTTGTGGTGTATGGGACACCAGTAAGTATATTACAGAGATGACTGAAACCTGATTTCCTGCTGATAGCAGAAGACAAACCCCCGACCCATTTCCTGTGTATTAATGTTCTCACTCAGGTTGTATCATACAGTGTAAATATATATATAATGTAACCGGTGGGTGTAATCAGATACAGCTCTGTCTCGCTATGTAGAAATGACAATCTGTAATGTTACTTTCATTAGTGTAATAGTCTGCAGGAAGTTATTACTAATAACATATCAGAGTGTTTATTACATGTACAGCTCACATTATATACTCTGCAACATACATCACACACGGCTCAGACATTACCATTTACATACAATGTCTTCATATGTTCCCAGTGATATGACTGAGGATTTGTGACATCTGCTCCATAGTGTACTGTTTTGTCAGTTTCTAATTCCTGACATGTAACATGTATGTAATACACATGTGATCCTCATATATGATCACCTGCACATGAAGGAAATGAATACAAGAAACATAACGTCACCACTAGAGATGAGGAAACACTGTCACACTGTTCTGCACAATAATCTCCTCTTTCTGAATTTGGGTGGAAACTTTTGCACATTTGTTTGTTGGAATTTGTCTCCAAGTGTCCCCAGTCCTCCCCCAACCTCACCACACAGCAGAGGGAGATGACTGTTATCATCCCAGCTATATTCATAGACTAGAAATTCATAGACTAGAAACTTGCACATATAATGTTCTACATTAATAAAACAAGTTATATATCCGGATGTGGTTTATTGGTCTCTGAGCTTTTTGTTCTTGGTGAGATATCGTCTCTCCTCCCTTGTTGGGGTCATGGAATGGTGGCCCACCCAATGTACTCTATTCACTCCATGGACCCTGTAAACCAGCTTTTATGTCAGCTGAATAAAATGGAATGACAGCTTTCACTTAACTATTAAAATGTAAAAAACTATTGGTTTTGGTAAGGTTACAGTACTGGCAGCAGTGCTAGGCATGAATACAAACGTTAATGCATAATACAAACAGTATATTATCTATCTATCTAAAAAATGTAATGAGTAAAACTTAGTAGATAGCTTTTCAAACTGAAGCTCTCATTCCTCTCCAATGCTACATTAGGCAGAGGTTTGGAGGTTATCCTTTGGGACCATTATGATTAGTTCTTGACTATTTTGGATGCTTCTCCATTTGTTAGAAAAATCACAGGAATAGTGAGGTATGTTGTAGTTGCAAACAATATGGAGTTTGTTGAAGAATTGAAAAGCAGACAGGAAATAAACACAATCTCTGAAGTGATACTGGTATGATAAGGCACTAGGTTACACAGGAATCATGCAGTAGTATAACAGTTTGAGGCAATGCAAAATATGAAGCAGAACACAGAAGATATTTCTGGTGAAAGGTTACCCAGTCTTCGGCAACGCAAGTTGTAATTAATGTCTCTTGTAGCAAGGCTGGTGCAAATGTTCATAGAGTCCAATAATAATTGCAAAGCTCTACTGGAGGACAAAGAATAATTACCAGCTATCCTTGTCTTGGGATCCTTAGTTGATGCAGACCAGAAGACAGGAGATATGTCCAAATTGAGCAAAGCCAGAAACAGTAAAACTGAATGGTGCAGTCCAGAAACCAGGATACAATTAATGTAGAGATAAGAATCGATAAAGGAACAGGAACAAACAGGTCAGGATACAAGAGCCAAGAACATGCAGTCACTCACACTGAGTGCATGGCCAGTGAGGGACTAAATAGTGACATGTTCCAATAAACTCACAGGGGAAGGCACACTTACCCTGCAGCTCAGAACTAAGTGACAGCAGAAATCAGTTCTTTTAGAGACACACATGTGTAGATGTAGTGCATGGTAGATCTGAGAGCTCACAGGATGTAAGGCAGATTTAGCTCTAACACTATTGCTAACAAACTATTGAATTGGTCCTTCCCCTCCCATATTTATCTTACTGTGTAAATGAACATCCTGCATCAATCTCTTCCCATACTGGACCTTGTGTTCCATTTACTAACCACATCTTACATATAAAACACATTGTTTTCTCTCTACAACAGGAACATGCAGCGATTTTATCTGTTCAGATTAATAACCATACAACAAGGAAGATAATAACACGTTACCATGTGTGATGTGTAATACAGAGTCAGGAGACAAAGATAACTGCTGGGAACAGCGATGGGAAATAACCGGGTGACATTTTATTGAATACGGACTTTTCTGTTACATATTGTTTCCATGTTACATTGCTGAATATAAAATGAACATACTGCGATTTACATTGATAATGTCACAATACATTTATCTGAGAATCAAGCTCTAGTAAGATAACTGGGACATAATGTACAATATCCTTTCCTCTATTGCTTTATGTGTTTACATGATGCAGAAACTAATCACTGTGTGTTTATGGTCAGGACAGTGTGAGACGGATTATCTTTATAATGCAGCCAGTTATATTACAGGAAACTACTTTGTATTTATCAGATCTAATGTGTGCGCTGTCCTCAAGTAGATGCTGCTTAATTCTCCATTCATAACTCTGTCACTTTATGGATTCCAATCACACCAGTTCTGGTTCTTCCCAAATCCACTGACGTCATCATAACCATAACCAGCGGAGAGAAGATTATTGTCAGTTTCAGAACCGTTATTCTGGTCATTCAGGTCAAGGAATCCTAGAATAACACAAAGCAGTAAATATAGTGACTACTCGTACATATCACACACGTGTCTTATATGCAATCTGAGCTGTGTTTATTCTATCCCAGCAGCTGTATAACCCCTGAGGAAGCCGTGTTTATACCCATGAAGCTAGATACAGACTTTGTACTTCAATAAAAAAAGGAAACAGAGACATTAATACAAACCGTTACAAGATGGAGTCACACTAGTTCTCTCTCTCTCATCCATACTGACTCCTCCATCAGCCGTCACACCCTGAGGATCAACAGCCGCATCATCATATCCATGGTCTACACCCTCGTCTTGTCCTAATATAATACAACCATAGTGAGATATCAATAATGAGACTATGCTGATATGGACTAATGAGCCAGTAACCACAGACATCATGTACATCACATGTAGACTTATACTATAACATTCCACTACTGGTCTACAGAGACGGACTGTGGGGATAGATGGTTTTATATGGTCTAGGTAGACCTAGGTCTATGTAGACAAATCACCATTTACACATATGTTATAATATGATATCTGTACGGATTGTCCTCTTTACTGTGTATATAATTGTGACCAATTCATTTCCTTTAGTACAGTATTACTTTGTTGTGTCTTTATTGTCTCAGTAATATACAGTGATGTATAAACCACATGTCTCATCTTCACTTGTATACATCACCCAGTACAACTGAATTGTACAATGATCTTATTATCTATCAGCGTTACATGTGACATACATGACTGTACACTAAGCACTGTGACTGAGTGCACTGCTCACTATATAACCCCACGTTACTGTCACATATTACATGTGACATACATGACTGTACACTAAGCACTGTGACTGAGTGCACTGCTCACTATATAACCCCACGTTACTGTCACATATTACATGTGACATACATGACTGTACACTAAGCACTGTGACTGAGTGCACTGATCACTATATAACCCCACGTTACTGTCACATATTACAGGTGACATACATGACTGTACACTAAGCACTGTGACTGAGTGCACTGCTCACTATATAACCCCACGTTACTGTCACATATTACATGTGACATACATGACTGTACACTAAGCACTGTGACTGTGTGCACTGCTCACTATATAACCCCACGTTACTGTCACATATTACATGTGACATACATGACTGTACACTAAGCACTGTGACTGAGTGCACTGATCACTATATAACCCCACGTTACTGTCACATATTACATGTGACATACATGACTGTACACTAAGCACTATGACTGAGTACACTGCTCACTATATAACCCCACGTTACTGTCACATATTACATGGGACATACATGACTGTACACTAAGCACTGTGACTGAGTGCAGTGATCACTATATAAACCCACGTTACTGTCACATATTACATATGACATACATGACTGTACACTAAGCACTGTGACTGTGTGCACTGCTCACTATATAACCCCACGTTACTGTCACATATTACATGTGACATACATGACTGTACACTAAGCACTGTGACTGAGTGCACTGATCACTATATAAACCCACGTTACTGTCACATATTACATGTGACATACATGACTGTACACTAAGCACTGTGACTGAGTGCACTGCTTACTATATAAACCCACGTTACTGACACATATTAGATGTGACATACATGACTGTACACTAAGCACTGTGACTGTGTGCACTGCTCACTATCTAACCCCACGTTACTGTCACATATTACATGTGACATACATGACTGTACACTAAGCACTGTGACTGTGTGCACTGCTCACTATATAACCCCATGTTACTGTCACATATTACATGTGACATACATGACTGTACACTAAGCACTATGACTGTGTACACTGCTCACTATATAAACCCACGTTACTGACACATATTAGATGTGACATACATGACTGTACACTAAGCACTGTGACTGTGTGCACTGCTCACTATATAACCCCATGTTACTGTCACATATTACATGTGACATACATGACTGTACACTAAGCACTATGACTGTGTACACTGCTCACTATATAAACCCACGTTACTGTCACATATTACACGTGACATACATGACTGTACACTAAGCACTATGACTGAGTGCAGTGATCACTATATAAACCCACGTTACTGTCACATATTACATATGACATACATGACTGTACACTAAGCACTGTGACTGAGTGCGCTGCTCACTATATAAACCCAAGTTACTGTCACATATTACATGTGACATACATGACTGTACACTAAGCACTGTGACTGAGTGCGCTGCACACTATATAAACCCACGTTACTGTCACATATTACATGTGACATACATGACTGTACACTAAGCACTGTGACTGAGTGCACTGCTCACTATATAACCCCACGTTACTGTCACATATTACATGTGACATACATGACTGTACACTAAGCACTGTGACTGTGTGCACTGATCACTATATAACCCCATGTTACTGTCACATATTACATGTGAAATACATGACTGTACACTAAGCACTGTGACTGTGTGCACTGCTCACTATATAAACCCACGTTACTGTCACATATTACATGTGACATACATGACTGTACACTAAGCACTGTGACTGTGTGCACTGCTCACTATATAAACCCACGTTACTGTCACATATTACATATGACATACATGACTGTACACTAAGCACTATGACTGAGTGCACTGATCACTATATAACCCCACGTTACTGTCACATATTACATGTGACATACATGACTGTACACTAAGCACTGTGACTGAGTGCACTGCTCACTATATAAACCCACGTTACTGCCACATATTACATATGACATACATGACTGTACACTAAGCACTATGACTGAGTGCACTGATCACTATATAACCCATGTTACTGTCACATATTACATGTGACATACATGACTGTACACTAAGCACTATGACTGAGTGCACTGATCACTATATAACCCATGTTACTGTCACATATTACATGTGACATACATGACTGTACACTAAGCACTGTGACTGAGTGCACTGCTCACTATATAACCCCACGTTACTGTCACATATTACATGTGACATACATGACTGTACACTAAGCACTGTGACTGTGTGCACTGCTCACTATATAAACCCACGTTACTGTCACATATTACATGTGACATACATGACTGCACACTAAGCACTGTGACTGAGTGCACTGATCACTATATAACCCCACGTTACTGTCACATATTACATGTGACATACATGACTGTACACTAAGCACTGTGACTGAGTGCACTGATCACTATATAACCCCACGTTACTGTCACATATTACATGTGACATACATGACTGTACACTAAGCACTGTGACTGAGTGCACTGCTCACTATATAAACCCACGTTACTGTCACATATTACATGTGACATACATGACTGTACACTAAGCACTGTGACTGAGTGCACTGATCACTATATAAGCCCACGTTACTGTCACATATTACATGTGACATACATGACTGTACACTAAGCACTATGACTGAGTGCACTGATCACTATATAAACCCACGTTACTGTCACATATTACATGTGACATACATGACTGTACACTAAGCACTGTGACTGAGTGCACTGATCACTATATAACCCCACGTTACTGTCACATATTACATGTGACATACATGACTGTACACTGAGCACTGTGACTGAGTGCACTGATCACTATATAACCCATGTTACTGTCACATATTACATGTGACATACATGACTGTACACTAAGCACTGTGACTGAGTGCACTGCTCACTAACCCCACGTTACTGTCACATATTACATGTGACATACATGACTGTACACTAAGCACTGTGACTGAGTGCACTGCTCACTATATAACCCCACGTTACTGTCACATATTACATGTGACATACATGACTGTACACTAAGCACTGTGACTGAGTGCACTGCTCACTATATAACCCCACGTTACTGTCACATATTACATGTGACATACATGACTGTACACTAAGCACTATGACTGAGTACACTGCTCACTATATAACCCCACGTTACTGTCACATATTACATGGGACATACATGACTGTACACTAAGCACTGTGACTGAGTGCAGTGATCACTATATAAACCCACGTTACTGTCACATATTACATATGACATACATGACTGTACACTAAGCACTGTGACTGTGTGCACTGCTCACTATATAACCCCACGTTACTGTCACATATTACATGTGACATACATGACTGTACACTAAGCACTGTGACTGAGTGCACTGATCACTATATAAACCCACGTTACTGTCACATATTACATGTGACATACATGACTGTACACTAAGCACTGTGACTGAGTGCACTGCTCACTATATAAACCCACGTTACTGACACATATTAGATGTGACATACATGACTGTACACTAAGCACTGTGACTGTGTGCAGTGCTCACTATCTAACCCCACGTTACTGTCACATATTACATGTGACATACATGACTGTACACTAAGCACTGTGACTGTGTGCACTGCTCACTATATAACCCCATGTTACTGTCACATTTTACATGTGACATACATGACTGTACACTAAGCACTATGACTGTGTACACTGCTCACTATATAAACCCACGTTACTGTCACATATTACACGTGACATACATGACTGTACACTAAGCACTATGACTGAGTGCAGTGATCACTATATAAACCCACGTTACTGTCACATATTACATATGACATACATGACTGTACACTAAGCACTGTGAATGAGTGCGCTGCTCACTATATAAACCCAAGTTACTGTCACATATTACATGTGACATACATGACTGTACACTAAGCACTGTGACTGAGTGCGCTGCTCACTATATAAACCCACGTTACTGTCACATATTACATGTGACATACATGACTGTACACTAAGCACTGTGACTGAGTGCACTGCTCACTATATAAACCCACGTTACTGTCACATATTACATGTGACATACATGACTGTACACTAAGCACTGTGACTGTGTGCACTGCTCACTATATAAACCCACGTTACTGTCACATATTACATGTGACATACATGACTGTCCACTAAGCACTGTGACTGAGTTTACTGCTCACTATATAAACCCACGTTACTGTCACATATTACATGTGACATACATGACTGTACACTAAGCACTGTGACTGAGTGCACTGATCACTATATAACCCCACGTTACTGTCACATATTACATGTGACATACATGACTGTACACTAAGCACTGTGACTGAGTGCACTGATCACTATATAACCCCACGTTACTGTCACATATTACATGTGACATACATGACTGTACACTAAGCACTATGACTGAGTGCTGGTCACTATATAACCCCACGTTACTGTCACATATTACATGTGACATACATGACTGTACACTAAGCACTGTGACTGAGTGCACTGCTCACTATATAAACCCACGTTACTGTCACATATTACATATGACATACATGACTGTACACTAAGCACTATGACTGAGTGCACTGATCACTATATAACCCATGTTACTGTCACATATTACATGTGACATACATGACTGTACACTAAGCACTATGACTGAGTGCACTGATCACTATATAACCCATGTTACTGTCACATATTACATGTGACATACATGACTGTACACTAAGCACTGTGACTGAGTGCACTGCTCACTATATAACCCCACGTTACTGTCACATATTACATGTGACATACATGACTGTACACTAAGCACTGTGACTGTGTGCACTGCTCACTATATAAACCCACGTTACTGTCACATATTACATGTGACATACATGACTGTACACTAAGCACTGTGACTGTGTGCACTGATCACTATATAACCCCACGTTACTGTCACATATTACATGTGACATACATGACTGTACACTAAGCACTGTGACTGAGTGCACTGATCACTATATAACCCCACGTTACTGTCACATATTACATGTGACATACATGACTGTACACTAAGCACTGTGACTGAGTGCACTGCTCACTATATAAACCCACGTTACTGTCACATATTACATGTGACATACATGACTGTACACTAAGCACTGTGACTGAGTGCACTGATCACTATATAAGCCCACGTTACTGTCACATATTACATGTGACATACATGACTGTACACTAAGCACTATGACTGAGTGCACTGATCACTATATAACCCCACGTTACTGTCACATATTACATGTGACATACATGACTGTACACTGAGCACTGTGACTGAGTGCACTGATCACTATATAACCCATGTTACTGTCACATATTACATGTGACATACATGACTGTACACTAAGCACTGTGACTGAGTGCACTGCTCACTAACCCCACGTTACTGTCACATATTACATGTGACATACATGACTGTACACTAAGCACTGTGACTGAGTGCACTGCTCACTATATAACCCCACGTTACTGTCACATATTACATGTGACATACATGACTGTACACTAAGCACTATGACTGAGTACACTGCTCACTATATAACCCCACGTTACTGTCACATATTACATGGGACATACATGACTGTACACTAAGCACTGTGACTGAGTGCAGTGATCACTATATAACCCCACGTTACTGTCACATATTACATGTGACATACATGACTGTACACTAAGCACTATGACTGAGTACACTGCTCACTATATAACCCCACGTTACTGTCACATATTACATGGGACATACATGACTGTACACTAAGCACTGTGACTGAGTGCAGTGATCACTATATAAACCCACGTTACTGTCACATATTACATATGACATACATGACTGTACACTAAGCACTGTGACTGTGTGCACTGCTCACTATATAACCCCACGTTACTGTCACATATTACATGTGACATACATGACTGTACACTAAGCACTGTGACTGAGTGCACTGATCACTATATAAACCCACGTTACTGTCACATATTACATGTGACATACATGACTGTACACTAAGCACTGTGACTGAGTGCACTGCTCACTATATAAACCCACGTTACTGACACATATTAGATGTGACATACATGACTGTACACTAAGCACTGTGACTGTGTGCACTGCTCACTATCTAACCCCACGTTACTGTCACATATTACATGTGACATACATGACTGTACACTAAGCACTGTGACTGTGTGCACTGCTCACTATATAACCCCATGTTACTGTCACATATTACATGTGACATACATGACTGTACACTAAGCACTATGACTGTGTACACTGCTCACTATATAAACCCACGTTACTGACACATATTAGATGTGACATACATGACTGTACACTAAGCACTGTGACTGAGTGCACTGATCACTATATAATCCCACGTTACTGTCACACATTACATGTGACATACATGACTGTAAACTAAGCACTATGACTGTGTGCTGGTCACTATATAACCCCACGTTACTGTCACATATTACATGTGACATACATGACTGTACACTAAGCACTGTGACTGAGTGCACTGCTCACTATATAAACCCACGTTACTGTCACATATTACATATGACATACATGACTGTACACTAAGCACTGACTGTGTGCAGTGATCACTATCTAACCCCACGTTACTGTCACATATTACATATGACATACATGACTGTACACTAAGCACTATGACTGAGTGCACTGATCACTATATAACCCATGTTACTGTCACATATTACATGTGACATACATGACTGTACACTAAGCACTATGACTGAGTGCACTGATCACTATATAACCCATGTTACTGTCACATATTACATGTGACATACATGACTGTACACTAAGCACTGTGACTGAGTGCACTGCTCACTATATAACCCCACGTTACTGTCACATATTACATGTGACATACATGACTGTACACTAAGCACTGTGACTGTGTGCACTGCTCACTATATAAACCCACGTTACTGTCACATATTACATGTGACATACATGACTGCACACTAAGCACTGTGACTGAGTGCACTGATCACTATATAACCCCACGTTACTGTCACATATTACATGTGACATACATGACTGTACACGAAGCACTGTGACTGAGTGCACTGATCACTATATAACCCCACGTTACTGTCACATATTACATGTGACATACATGACTGTACACTAAGCACTGTGACTGAGTGCACTGCTCACTATATAAACCCACGTTACTGTCACATATTACATGTGACATACATGACTGTACACTAAGCACTGTGACTGAGTGCACTGATCACTATATAAGCCCACGTTACTGTCACATATTACATGTGACATACATGACTGTACACTAAGCACTATGACTGAGTGCACTGATCACTATATAACCCCACGTTACTGTCACATATTACATGTGACATACATGACTGTACACTGAGCACTGTGACTGAGTGCACTGATCACTATATAACCCATGTTACTGTCACATATTACATGTGACATACATGACTGTACACTAAGCACTGTGACTGAGTGCACTGCTCACTAACCCCACGTTACTGTCACATATTACATGTGACATACATGACTGTACACTAAGCACTGTGACTGTGTGCACTGCTCACTATATAAACCCACGTTACTGTCACATATTACATGTGACATACATGACTGCACACTAAGCACTGTGACTGAGTGCACTGATCACTATATAACCCCACGTTACTGTCACATATTACATGTGACATACATGACTGTACACTAAGCACTGTGACTGAGTGCACTGATCACTATATAACCCCACGTTACTGTCACATATTACATGTGACATACATGACTGTACACTAAGCACTGTGACTGAGTGCACTGCTCACTATATAAACCCACGTTACTGTCACATATTACATGTGACATACATGACTGTACACTAAGCACTGTGACTGAGTGCACTGATCACTATATAAGCCCACGTTACTGTCACATATTACATGTGACATACATGACTGTACACTAAGCACTGTGACTGTGTGCACTGCTCACTATATAACCCCACGTTACTGTCACATATTACATGTGACATACATGACTGTACACTAAGCACTGTGACTGAGTGCACTGATCACTATATAAACCCACGTTACTGTCACATATTACATGTGACATACATGACTGTACACTAAGCACTGTGACTGAGTGCACTGCTCACTATATAAACCCACGTTACTGACACATATTAGATGTGACATACATGACTGTACACTAAGCACTGTGACTGTGTGCACTGCTCACTATCTAACCCCACGTTACTGTCACATATTACATGTGACATACATGACTGTACACTAAGCACTGTGACTGTGTGCACTGCTCACTATATAACCCCATGTTACTGTCACATATTACATGTGACATACATGACTGTACACTAAGCACTATGACTGTGTACACTGCTCACTATATAAACCCACGTTACTGACACATATTAGATGTGACATACATGACTGTACACTAAGCACTGTGACTGAGTGCACTGATCACTATATAACCCCACGTTACTGTCACACATTACATGTGACATACATGACTGTACACTAAGCACTATGACTGAGTGCTGGTCACTATATAACCCCACGTTACTGTCACATATTACATGTGACATACATGACTGTACACTAAGCACTGTGACTGAGTGCACTGCTCACTATATAAACCCACGTTACTGTCACATATTACATATGACATACATGACTGTACACTAAGCACTGACTGTGTGCAGTGATCACTATCTAACCCCACGTTACTGTCACATATTACATATGACATACATGACTGTACACTAAGCACTATGACTGAGTGCACTGATCACTATATAACCCATGTTACTGTCACATATTACATGTGACATACATGACTGTACACTAAGCACTATGACTGAGTGCACTGATCACTATATAACCCATGTTACTGTCACATATTACATGTGACATACATGACTGTACACTAAGCACTGTGACTGAGTGCACTGCTCACTATATAACCCCACGTTACTGTCACATATTACATGTGACATACATGACTGTACACTAAGCACTGTGACTGTGTGCACTGCTCACTATATAAACCCACGTTACTGTCACATATTACATGTGACATACATGACTGCACACTAAGCACTGTGACTGAGTGCAGTGATCACTATATAAACCCACGTTACTGTCACATATTACATATGACATACATGACTGTACACTAAGCACTGTGACTGTGTGCACTGCTCACTATATAACCCCACGTTACTGTCACATATTACATGTGACATACATGACTGTACACTAAGCACTGTGACTGAGTGCACTGATCACTATATAAACCCACGTTACTGTCACATATTACATGTGACATACATGACTGTACACTAAGCACTGTGACTGAGTGCACTGCTCACTATATAAACCCACGTTACTGACACATATTAGATGTGACATACATGACTGTACACTAAGCACTGTGACTGTGTGCACTGCTCACTATCTAACCCCACGTTACTGTCACATATTACATGTGACATACATGACTGTACACTAAGCACTGTGACTGTGTGCACTGCTCACTATATAACCCCATGTTACTGTCACATATTACATGTGACATACATGACTGTACACTAAGCACTATGACTGTGTACACTGCTCACTATATAAACCCACGTTACTGACACATATTAGATGTGACATACATGACTGTACACTAAGCACTGTGACTGAGTGCACTGATCACTATATAACCCCACGTTACTGTCACACATTACATGTGACATACATGACTGTAAACTAAGCACTATGACTGTGTGCTGGTCACTATATAACCCCACGTTACTGTCACATATTACATGTGACATACATGACTGTACACTAAGCACTGTGACTGAGTGCACTGCTCACTATATAAACCCACGTTACTGTCACATATTACATATGACATACATGACTGTACACTAAGCACTGACTGTGTGCAGTGATCACTATCTAACCCCACGTTACTGTCACATATTACATATGACATACATGACTGTACACTAAGCACTATGACTGAGTGCACTGATCACTATATAACCCATGTTACTGTCACATATTACATGTGACATACATGACTGTACACTAAGCACTATGACTGAGTGCACTGATCACTATATAACCCATGTTACTGTCACATATTACATGTGACATACATGACTGTACACTAAGCACTGTGACTGAGTGCACTGCTCACTATATAACCCCACGTTACTGTCACATATTACATGTGACATACATGACTGTACACTAAGCACTGTGACTGTGTGCACTGCTCACTATATAAACCCACGTTACTGTCACATATTACATGTGACATACATGACTGCACACTAAGCACTGTGACTGAGTGCACTGATCACTATATAACCCCACGTTACTGTCACATATTACATGTGACATACATGACTGTACACTAAGCACTGTGACTGAGTGCACTGATCACTATATAACCCCACGTTACTGTCACATATTACATGTGACATACATGACTGTACACTAAGCACTGTGACTGAGTGCACTGCTCACTATATAAACCCACGTTACTGTCACATATTACATGTGACATACATGACTGTACACTAAGCACTGTGACTGAGTGCACTGATCACTATATAAGCCCACGTTACTGTCACATATTACATGTGACATACATGACTGTACACTAAGCACTATGACTGAGTGCACTGATCACTATATAACCCCACGTTACTGTCACATATTACATGTGACATACATGACTGTACACTGAGCACTGTGACTGAGTGCACTGATCACTATATAACCCATGTTACTGTCACATATTACATGTGACATACATGACTGTACACTAAGCACTGTGACTGAGTGCACTGCTCACTAACCCCACGTTACTGTCACATATTACATGTGACATACATGACTGTACACTAAGCACTGTGACTGTGTGCACTGCTCACTATATAAACCCACGTTACTGTCACATATTACATGTGACATACATGACTGCACACTAAGCACTGTGACTGAGTGCACTGATCACTATATAACCCCACGTTACTGTCACATATTACATGTGACATACATGACTGTACACTAAGCACTGTGACTGAGTGCACTGATCACTATATAACCCCACGTTACTGTCACATATTACATGTGACATACATGACTGTACACTAAGCACTGTGACTGAGTGCACTGCTCACTATATAAACCCACGTTACTGTCACATATTACATGTGACATACATGACTGTACACTAAGCACTGTGACTGAGTGCACTGATCACTATATAAGCCCACGTTACTGTCACATATTACATGTGACATACATAACTGTACACTAAGCACTATGACTGAGTGCACTGATCACTATATAACCCCACGTTACTGTCACATATTACATGTGACATACATGACTGTACACTGAGCACTGTGACTGAGTGCACTGATCACTATATAACCGATGTTACTGTCACATATTACATGTGACATACATGACTGTACACTAAGCACTGTGACTGAGTGCACTGCTCACTAACCCCACGTTACTGTCACATATTACATGTGACATACATGACTGTACACTAAGCACTGTGACTGAGTGCACTGCTCACTATATAACCCCACGTTACTGTCACATATTACATGTGACATACATGACTGTACACTAAGCACTATGACTGAGTACACTGCTCACTATATAACCCCACGTTACTGTCACATATTACATGGGACATACATGACTGTATACTAAGCACTGTGACTGAGTGCAGTGATCACTATATAACCCCACGTTACTGTCACATATTACATGTGACATACATGACTGTACACTAAGCACTATGACTGAGTACACTGCTCACTATATAACCCCACGTTACTGTCACATATTACATGGGACATACATGACTGTACACTAAGCACTGTGACTGAGTGCAGTGATCACTATATAAACCCACGTTACTGTCACATATTACATATGACATACATGACTGTACACTAAGCACTGTGACTGTGTGCACTGCTCACTATATAACCCCACGTTACTGTCACATATTACATGTGACATACATGACTGTACACTAAGCACTGTGACTGAGTGCACTGATCACTATATAAACCCACGTTACTGTCACATATTACATGTGACATACATGACTGTACACTAAGCACTGTGACTGAGTGCACTGCTCACTATATAAACCCACGTTACTGACACATATTAGATGTGACATACATGACTGTACACTAAGCACTGTGACTGTGTGCACTGCTCACTATCTAACCCCACGTTACTGTC
Organism: Mixophyes fleayi; assembly: GCF_038048845.1. Classification (NCBI taxonomy): domain Eukaryota; kingdom Metazoa; phylum Chordata; class Amphibia; order Anura; family Limnodynastidae; genus Mixophyes; species Mixophyes fleayi. The sequence goes on from NW_027445897.1 coordinate 342,330, forward strand.
ACATATTACATGTGACATACATGACTGTACACTAAGCACTGTGACTGTGTGCACTGCTCACTATATAACCCCATGTTACTGTCACATATTACATGTGACATACATGACTGTACACTAAGCACTATGACTGTGTACACTGCTCACTATATAAACCCACGTTACTGACACATATTAGATGTGACATACATGACTGTACACTAAGCACTGTGACTGAGTGCACTGATCACTATATAACCCCACGTTACTGTCACACATTACATGTGACATACATGACTGTACACTAAGCACTATGACTGAGTGCTGGTCACTATATAACCCCACGTTACTGTCACATATTACATGTGACATACATGACTGTACACTAAGCACTGTGACTGAGTGCACTGCTCACTATATAAACCCACGTTACTGTCACATATTACATATGACATACATGACTGTACACTAAGCACTGACTGTGTGCAGTGATCACTATCTAACCCCACGTTACTGTCACATATTACATATGACATACATGACTGTACACTAAGCACTATGACTGAGTGCACTGATCACTATATAACCCATGTTACTGTCACATATTACATGTGACATACATGACTGTACACTAAGCACTATGACTGAGTGCACTGATCACTATATAACCCATGTTACTGTCACATATTACATGTGACATACATGACTGTACACTAAGCACTGTGACTGAGTGCACTGCTCACTATATAACCCCACGTTACTGTCACATATTACATGTGACATACATGACTGTACACTAAGCACTGTGACTGTGTGCACTGCTCACTATATAAACCCACGTTACTGTCACATATTACATGTGACATACATGACTGCACACTAAGCACTGTGACTGAGTGCACTGATCACTATATAACCCCACGTTACTGTCACATATTACATGTGACATACATGACTGTACACTAAGCACTGTGACTGAGTGCACTGATCACTATATAACCCCACGTTACTGTCACATATTACATGTGACATACATGACTGTACACTAAGCACTGTGACTGAGTGCACTGCTCACTATATAAACCCACGTTACTGTCACATATTACATGTGACATACATGACTGTACACTAAGCACTGTGACTGAGTGCACTGATCACTATATAAGCCCACGTTACTGTCACATATTACATGTGACATACATGACTGTACACTAAGCACTATGACTGAGTGCATTGATCACTATATAACCCCACGTTACTGTCACATATTACATGTGACATACATGACTGTACACTGAGCACTGTGACTGAGTGCACTGATCACTATATAACCCATGTTACTGTCACATATTACATGTGACATACATGACTGTACACTAAGCACTGTGACTGAGTGCACTGCTCACTAACCCCACGTTACTGTCACATATTACATGTGACATACATGACTGTACACTAAGCACTGTGACTGAGTGCACTGCTCACTATATAACCCCACGTTACTGTCACATATTACATGTGACATACATGACTGTACACTAAGCACTGTGACTGAGTGCACTGCTCACTATATAACCCCACGTTACTGTCACATATTACATGTGACATACATGACTGTACACTAAGCACTATGACTGAGTACACTGCTCACTATATAACCCCACGTTACTGTCACATATTACATGGGACATACATGACTGTACACTAAGCACTGTGACTGAGTGCAGTGATCACTATATAAACCCACGTTACTGTCACATATTACATATGACATACATGACTGTACACTAAGCACTGTGACTGTGTGCACTGCTCACTATATAACCCCACGTTACTGTCACATATTACATGTGACATACATGACTGTACACTAAGCACTGTGACTGAGTGCACTGATCACTATATAAACCCACGTTACTGTCACATATTACATGTGACATACATGACTGTACACTAAGCACTGTGACTGAGTGCACTGCTCACTATATAAACCCACGTTACTGACACATATTAGATGTGACATACATGACTGTACACTAAGCACTGTGACTGTGTGCACTGCTCACTATCTAACCCCACGTTACTGTCACATATTACATGTGACATACATGACTGTACACTAAGCACTGTGACTGTGTGCACTGCTCACTATATAACCCCATGTTACTGTCACATATTACATGTGACATACATGACTGTACACTAAGCACTATGACTGTGTACACTGCTCACTATATAAACCCACGTTACTGACACATATTAGATGTGACATACATGACTGTACATTAAGCACTGTGACTGTGTGCACTGCTCACTATATAACCCCATGTTACTGTCACATATTACATGTGACATACATGACTGTACACTAAGCACTATGACTGTGTACACTGCTCACTATATAAACCCACGTTACTGTCACATATTACACGTGACATACATGACTGTACACTAAGCACTATGACTGAGTGCAGTGATCACTATATAAACCCACGTTACTGTCACATATTACATATGACATACATGACTGTACACTAAGCACTGTGACTGAGTGCGCTGCTCACTATATAAACCCAAGTTACTGTCACATATTACATGTGACATACATGACTGTACACTAAGCACTGTGACTGAGTGCGCTGCTCACTATATAAACCCACGTTACTGTCACATATTACATGTGACATACATGACTGTACACTAAGCACTGTGACTGAGTGCACTGCTCACTATATAACCCCACGTTACTGTCACATATTACATGTGACATACATGACTGTACACTAAGCACTGTGACTGTGTGCACTGATCACTATATAACCCCATGTTACTGTCACATATTACATGTGAAATACATGACTGTACACTAAGCACTGTGACTGTGTGCACTGCTCACTATATAAACCCACGTTACTGTCACATATTACATGTGACATACATGACTGTACACTAAGCACTGTGACTGTGTGCACTGCTCACTATATAAACCCACGTTACTGTCACATATTACATATGACATACATGACTGTACACTAAGCACTGTGACTGAGTGCACTGCTCACTATATAAACCCACGTTACTGTCACATATTACATGTGACATACATGACTGTACACTAAGCACTGTGACTGAGTGCACTGATCACTATATAACCCCACGTTACTGTCACATATTACATGTGACATACATGACTGTACACTAAGCACTGTGACTGAGTGCACTGATCACTATATAACCCCACGTTACTGTCACATATTACATGTGACATACATGACTGTACACTAAGCACTATGACTGAGTGCTGGTCACTATATAACCCCACGTTACTGTCACATATTACATGTGACATACATGACTGTACACTAAGCACTGTGACTGAGTGCACTGCTCACTATATAAACCCACGTTACTGTCACATATTACATATGACATACATGACTGTACACTAAGCACTATGACTGAGTGCACTGATCACTATATAACCCATGTTACTGTCACATATTACATGTGACATACATGACTGTACACTAAGCACTATGACTGAGTGCACTGATCACTATATAACCCATGTTACTGTCACATATTACATGTGACATACATGACTGTACACTAAGCACTGTGACTGAGTGCACTGCTCACTATATAACCCCACGTTACTGTCACATATTACATGTGACATACATGACTGTACACTAAGCACTGTGACTGTGTGCACTGCTCACTATATAAACCCACGTTACTGTCACATATTACATGTGACATACATGACTGCACACTAAGCACTGTGACTGAGTGCACTGATCACTATATAACCCCACGTTACTGTCACATATTACATGTGACATACATGACTGTACACTAAGCACTGTGACTGAGTGCACTGATCACTATATAACCCCACGTTACTGTCACATATTACATGTGACATACATGACTGTACACTAAGCACTGTGACTGAGTGCACTGCTCACTATATAAACCCACGTTACTGTCACATATTACATGTGACATACATGACTGTACACTAAGCACTGTGACTGAGTGCACTGATCACTATATAAGCCCACGTTACTGTCACATATTACATGTGACATACATGACTGTACACTAAGCACTATGACTGAGTGCACTGATCACTATATAACCCCACGTTACTGTCACATATTACATGTGACATACATGACTGTACACTGAGCACTGTGACTGAGTGCACTGATCACTATATAACCCATGTTACTGTCACATATTACATGTGACATACATGACTGTACACTAAGCACTGTGACTGAGTGCACTGCTCACTAACCCCACGTTACTGTCACATATTACATGTGACATACATGACTGTACACTAAGCACTGTGACTGAGTGCACTGCTCACTATATAACCCCACGTTACTGTCACATATTACATGTGACATACATGACTGTACACTAAGCACTGTGACTGTGTGCACTGCTCACTATATAACCCCACGTTACTGTCACATATTACATGTGACATACATGACTGTACACTAAGCACTGTGACTGTGTGCACTGCTCACTATATAACCCCACGTTACTGTCACATATTACATGTGACATACATGACTGTACACTAAGCACTATGACTGAGTGCAGTGATCACTATATAACCCCACGTTACTGTCACATATTACATGTGACATACATGACTGTACACTAAGCACTGTGTGCACTGCTCACTATATAACCCCACGTTACTGTCACATATTACATGTGACATACATGACTGTACACTAAGCACTGTGACTGAGTGCACTGATCACTATATAACCCCACGTTACTGTCACATATTACATGTGACATACATGACTGTACACTAAGCACTGTGACTGTGTGCACTGATCACTATATAACCCCATGTTACTGTCACATATTACATGTGACATACATGACTGTACACTAAGCACTATGACTGAGTGCAGTGATCACTATATAACCCCACGTTACTGTCACATATTACATGTGACATACATGACTGTACACTAAGCACTGTGACTGTGTGCACTGCTCACTATATAACCCCACGTTACTGTCACATATTACATGTGACATACATGACTGTACACTAAGCACTGTGACTGAGTGCACTGATCACTATATAACCCCACGTTACTGTCACATATTACATGGGACATACATGACTGTACACTATGCACTGTGACTGTATGCACTGATCACTATATAACCCCACGTTACTGTCACATATTACATGTGACATACATGACTGTACACTAAGCACTGTGACTGAGTGCACTGATCACTATATAAGCCCACGTTACTGTCACATATTACATGTGACATACATGACTGTACACTAAGCACTGTGACTGAGTGCACTGATCACTATATAAGCCCACGTTACTGTCACATATTACATGTGACATACATGACTGTACACTAAGCACTGTGACTGTGTGCACTGATCACTATATAACCCCACGTACTGTCACATATTACATGTGACATACATGACTGTACACTAAGCACTGTGACTGAGTGCAGTGATCACTATATAACCCCACGTTACTGTCACATATTACATGTGACATACATGACTGTACACTAAGCACTGTGACTGAGTGCACTGATCACTATATAAGCCCACGTTACTGTCACATATTACAGGTGAACATACAATATTTCTCACATCACAATAATGACTTATAACCAGTGACTCAGTGATATGAATGAACAGTGACCTTTGCTCCCGTCGGTTGTTGTTTCATCATTGTTGAGGTTCTCATAGGATAATCCAGTGTCATCATATTCTGTCATCTTGTTCTCCAGAGAGGAACCTAGGATAACGTCACAGTGACATGTCTGCAGTGATGACAACGTATCTTACTGGAGCGTATATTACATTATATGGAGATAAATACAAAGATCTGTTATTCTCCCCTTTATAAATCAAATGGAAATCTACTGCAGCTTATACATTATGGGCTAATTGTATTGTGTTAGTAAGTAAGTCGTTATATAATATAACTGTACAAACACATCTGTTAGTTATAATACATTTCTAGACACAATGTAACCACTTATGTTTATCTTACAATGTGGTCTTGTCATGTATGTTACCTATCTCTGGTCATGTATGTTACCTGGCTCTGATCATGTATGTTACCTATCTCTGGTCATGCATGTTACCTGGCTCTGGTCATGCATGTTACCTATCTCTGGTCATGCATGTTACCTGGCTCTGGTCATGCATGTTACCTGGCTCTGGTCATGTATGTTACCTATCTCTGGTCATGTATGTTACCTGGCTCTGGTCATGCATGTTACCTGGCTCTGGTCATGTATGTTACCTGGCTCTGGTCATGTATGTTACCTGGCTCTGGTCATGCATGTTACCTGGCTCTGGTCATGTATGTTACCTGGCTCTGGTCATGTATGTTACCTATCTCTGGTCATGTATGTTACCTGGCTCTGGTCATGCATGTTACCTGGCTCTGGTCATGCATGTTACCTGGCTCTTGTCATGTATGTTACCTGGCTCTGGTCATGTATGTTACCTATCTCTGGTCATGCATGTTACCTGGCTCTGGTCATGTATGTTACCTGGCTCTAGTCATGTATGTTACCTGGCTGTGATCAAGTATATTACCTGGCTCTGGTCATGTATGTTACCTGGCTCTGGTCATGTATGTTACCTGGCTCTGGTAATGTATGTTACCTGGCTCTGGTCATGCATGTTATGTGGCTCTGGTCATGCATGTTACCTGGCTCTGGAGTCATATGAAGTCTCTCCTCACTTGTGTAGTATTCCAGTTTCTCATCAAGGCCATCAGGGTAAAACACTGCATAAAACAATATTAAATTATACATGGAGGGATCCAATCACTGCTTCATTTCCTCATTTGTTGTATTTCTTTTGGTTAATTTGATAGGTATGTACCGTACACACAATCTAAGCTCACACTCAGTAACTAACGTGTGTCATACAGGTCATGTCAGAACACTGTGTTACTGTCACATGATGGTATGTACCGTACACACACAATCTAAGCTCACACTCAGTAACTAACGTGTGTCATACAGGTCATGTCAGAACACTGTGTTACTGTCACATGAAGGTATGTACCGTACACACACAATCTAAGCTCACACTCAGTAACTAACGTGTGTCATACAGGTCATGTCAGAACACTGTGTTACTGTCACATGAAGGTATGTATCGTACACACACAATCTAAGCTCACACTCAGTAACTAACGTGTGTCATACAGGTCATGTCAGAACACTGTGTTACTGTCACATGAAGGTATGTACCGTACACACACAATCTAAGCTCACACCCAGTAACTAACGTGTGTCATACAGGTCATGTCAGAACACTATGTTACTGTCACATGAAGGTATGTATCGTACACACACAATCTAAGCTCACACCCAGTAACTAACGTGTGTCATACAGGTCATGTCAGAACACTGTGTTACTGTCACATGAAGGTATGTACCGTACACACACAATCTAAACTCACACCCAGTAACTAACGTGTGTCATACAGGTCAATCACAGCAGAACATACCTGATTCTTGGGACACGCTCTGATACTTCTTCATCATTCTTAGATCAATCTCTTCATACACAGGTTCCTGGGATGACACTGAATACATGTTCCTGAGGGCTGAAACATACATGTAATTTAACGGCAAATAAACCTTTAATCAAACGTCACCATATAAGGAAAATGTGGCAGAATGTTTCATTTTATTACAGGTTAATGACATGTCTACAGACATGTGTCCTAAATGTCCCAAAATGTCTGTTGTAGAAATCCCAATCTCAGTTATCTTTTACCATCTAAGCTCAGACAGTTCATTCTTTACACCTAGAAAGAAAACTGTCACCAATAAATCAGGTGCTAAACTCACCTGTAACGTTACGTTATTGTAGGTAGAAAACACCCCCATGGGCTTTATAGAGCACCTACATATTACACAGAGTATTACAGGTAATATGTGACCCCAGCAGAGCTTACAATCTATTTTCCCTACCACATATACACACAGGATGATTCTGTCAGAAGCCAATTAACCAACCAGTATGTGTCTGGGGAATGGGGGGAACTGGAGCACCTGGAAAAACCTCACGTGTACACGGGGAGAACATACAATCTACACAGATAGGACCTGGTTGGAGGTGACCCCATGGCTGCAGTGACACAGAAGAGACTTCCCTTTGGTATATAGTGGGAGAATTATATACTTTTATCTCATGGACATTATACTGGAAAACAGCCACAATTAGGGAAATATTCTCTGTTCTATGATTCTTCTCCAAATTACGTTTAAGTAAATAGTATTACCCTAAATACCGATCCAATGTGTAATGAGCTACTTTATATAAATATAGGGTACCACGTATATGTACATTATATAAATATAGGGGTACCACGTATCTGTACTTTATATAAATATAGGGGTACAACGTATATGTACTTTATATAAATATAGGGGTACCACATATATGTACTTTATATAAATATAGGGGTACCACGTATATATGTACTTTATATAAATATAGGGGTACCACGTATATGTACTTTATATAAATATAGGGATACCACTTATGTATGTACTTTATATAAATATAGGGGTACCACGTATATATGTACTTTATATAAATATAGGGGTACCAAGTATATGTACTTTATATAAATATAGGGATACCACGTGTATAAGATTTTCTCTTTTCTTTCTTTAAATAATAAATGAGATGAGCAGGCTTCCAAAATATAATATTTCTATAGTTTATTAAAAAGATATTATACATAGATACAGCCATGCTGGACGAAGCAGACATACTCCCAGGGTCTCAAATGCATATTGACAATCTATATTTGATTAAGTCATATATTTATAGAGATGATACTCCTTATGTCTTTAAAACACACCTTCCCAGCTTACATCACTGCTGGCAATCTAATGTCTCTATAATTAAAGTGACATGTTCTTTGGAAGGGTCATCTTGACCTTATATGGAGCCAATATTTCTTTGGTCATATCCGGCTATTGTGAAATACTGGAAACTTACTAAAAACATGTCTCTTGTTATGTAATTTCTGTTTTGTGCAATATGTGTTTTTCTGTTCTCTTAAAGCACAGAAACAAAATTCAAGTTCATTGGTTCATTCTATAGGGTTTTTGTTTTAAATAATTACTTCGACACACGTATGTGTACTTTATAAAAATATAGGGCTACCACGTATATGTACTATATATAAATATAGGGGTACCACGGACATGTACTTTATACAAGGTGTGACATTTAGGTCCAGAGACAAATGTGCACTTTTTATACTTACTTTTACCCTCACATTACGCTGCCACATTGTACCCATGTGCACAGGTCCTTAGGGGGCAAGAAGTGTGGGGGGGCTAGTAGGACAAATGTTGGCGGGAGTACAATACAGTTCTATGATTCTTCCGTTAGTTCCCTTTACACTCAGTGGTGGACGTGGGCTGGTATACGTGGTACGCCATACCTCCACTTGTCCAACTTATTCTAATACATGAGCAGAATGTGCAGTATCAGGGGTGTAAGGTTTGGTTATATAATAGCACCAATACCATACTCACCTCTCTTATATCTCTTCATACGTTTTATCAGAACCCCGACAACAATGATTCCCATCCCAACCAAGGTCACCGAGACGATGAAGACCACAAGGAAAACCGTTGGGATATATGACGGGGGTTGAACTGTTCGGAGCCGCCCTAAATCATATTACACAGAATATAGTGTCAGAGGGACATTCCAATAATAAGTAACTGACAGCACGACTATTACTAAGATACCAGTTACTAATACCACTCACAGATATATACGTACACGTGGCTCACAGATATATACATAAACGTGGCTCACGGATATATACGTAAATGTGGCTCACGGATATATAGAAGCAGATAAAGAAATAGATAGTATGACATTCAGAATATCTCATGTAAATGATCAGCCACGAGACCTGAGATGGTTATTTGTAAAACATCCAACATACAATCACTCAGGTTAGATGTGACATCTGATTGGTCGGCAGCTCTTACTAACGGGAAGGGAACAGGGCACCGTCATTGTGTTGGGGGATATAAGTCACTGCGAAATCGGAAGCATTTATAGAGCATTACCTGAAGTGGTGACTGTTGTTGGAGGTGGATAATTTTCTGTAGGACCAATAAAAATAAATAAAACCAATCAGTAAATACAAATAACATTTCTTACCCATCACATGCTCTGTAATAGGACACAGAAGCCGTGAGGACTATACAGCATTTACTCATTATATCTCTTTATAACACTAAAGTGTTCATATCCCTGTATAATACCCAGTTATACTGACACGTGTACATAACTCCTAATCATGTGTCACATCACTGTATTACATGTTGTAGCGTGTACAGTCCACATGGTGCCAGGGATACATATGGAGATGGCTGTATGACCATGGTGTAATGATACGTAATGATGGTGCCTATCCAGCCTCTTCTGATTGGCTGATTGTGTACTGACCCCTCCAGCTGATAAATGATCTCAGGTTGCGTCCAGCTGTTTATATCACTTATTAGTCATTTCTAATTGGACGACTGCGGGAAAGAAGACTCACAATTCATGTTTCATCCCTTAAACAAGGGATGTGTTTATTGGATCACAGTCTATATAATATGACTTTAGCATTTACCACTAACACTGTCAGACCACAACTGTGCTCTATCGTTAGGTGTAAATGTACACACTTGTACACCGGATGTCACCTGGCACAAATACTACAGTTTTATAGTTATACATAAGATCTATCTAACACAATATACACATGTAAGTACCATTCTGTGTATGTCTCTCTCTATGTAGATTCAGTGCACAAATGCGTCATCTCTAATAAGTAAATATGATTAGTGGACTCTCTAAGTTAGCATTATATAATGACATACCACATACAGTAAGTTACCCATGCACACGACTCCGGCATCCTCCTTGTGGAGACAATCGCTCATGTTCCAGCGCAGAGCCCAGCAGTCTTGCAGCACTCGCTCATGACCTCGGCAATTCACCTCGCTCAGCCAGATGGGACCGGTCCCGCTTTCATTCAGGGCCCCTCCAGTGGCATTCATAGCGGGGCCACACCCCACCTGTTTACATACCACTTCTGCATCCTTCATGTCCCAATCATCATCACAGACTGTCCCCCAACCTCCCTGATAATAAAGCTCCACTCTGCCCGAGCAGTTATTGGCTCCCTCTTTGAGACGGACTCGGTCTCTGTCTGGTGAGGAAAAAAAGGGGAGAGAATATATACGTCACTTGTCTGTAATGTTCTGTACAACTAATGGTCAGACTGCAGATTATCCAGTATCAGACCTCACTATGTGACATGTTTGTACTTACTGACATTACCTGTCAGACTACTTATTAATCCCTATATATGATTGACTAACACATAGCTGTCATATAGTAGTTTTATGTGCGGATTGTGAGTCTGACATATCTTATTATAAGTAAATAGATGCGGCCACAACAATGATACGTCCTGAGGACGGAATAAAGTCCATTTAATGGACTTCGGTCTTCGGTCTCAAGTACCACCTTTATGCTGATGACACTCAACTCTACCTTTCCTCTCCTGATCTCTCTCCCTCCCTTCTCTCCAGGGTATCCGCATGCCTCTCTGCCATCTCCTCCTGGATGTCCTCTAGATTTCTTAAACTCAATCTTGCTAAAACTGAACTCATTGTCTTTCCTCCCTCTCGTACCTCCTTCACCTCTGACCTCTCTATCAATGTTGACAACTCATCTATCTCCCCTGTTCCCCAACTCCGCTGCCTAGGTGTCATCCTCGACTCCTCTCTCTCCTTTGCCCCTCACATTCACTCTCTCGCTAAATCCTGCCGTTTCCAGCTTCGCAACATTGCCCGCATTCGGCCCTTCCTCTCCCAGGATGCCACCAAATCTGTCGTCCACTCTCTGATCATCTCCCGCTTGGACTACTGCAACCTTCTCCTTATCGGCCTCCCCCTCTTTCATCTCGCTCCTATTAGATCTGTACTTAACGCCGCTGCTAGGCTTATTTTCCTCTCTCGCCATTCCACCTCTGTCTCCCCACTCTACCAAGCCCTTCACTGGCTCCCCTTCCCATACAGAATCCTTTTCAAGCTCCTCACTCTGACTTACAAGGCCCTCGCCAACTCCACTGCTCCCTACATCTCTAACCTCATCTCTATTCACACTCCCTCCCGCCCACTGCAATCGTCCAATGATCATCGCCTCTCTTCCCCTCTGATTACCTCCTCTCACGCACGTATCCAAGACTTCTCCCGCGCCGCTCTCCTCCATTGGAACAAGCTCCCCCGCTCCATCAGAACTTCCCCTAATCTGTCCTCTTTCAAACGAACATTAAAAACCCACCTTTTCCTTAAAGCCTTCCAGTCTCATGCCTAAACTCCCACCGGTCGGCTACCTCTCTTTCTCATCCCTTCTTCCCTTCTCCCCCTTCCTCGACTCCGTCTCCGTTTCTCCCGTCTCTCCGTCTCATCCATGTGTCTGTCTGTCTTCCCCTCCCTTTAGATTGTTCGCTCCTTTGAGCGGGGCTCTCCTACCTTCTGTTTCCATCACTTTTAACTGCGCTCTCCAGCTACTCAGCTCACCTCCTCTCTGTCCCTCTGCCCTCTGTCTCCTCTCGCTTCTCTCCGCTCCCCTCAGTGACTCTCAACCTGTCATCCGTGCCCACCCTCTTGGGCCATAGTTACCTGCCTATACTCACTTTTCCCCTCCCTCCCTCTCTTTCATGCTGTGCCTGAGCCCCCAGAGTTATAGTGCTTACTGTTACTTGTACTGTGCCATTGTTTGTCCCTGTACGGCGCTACGGATACTTTGTGGCACCCTATAAATAAAAATTAATAATAATAATAATAATAATAATAATTTCATGATGATGCCGGTAATTTACTGTTTTATAATAAGATATAAATAAATCATAAAAAAACAGTGCCCCCATCACAATATGAAATGTCACTAGTTCCTAGTAATGTGATAGGACGGCATTGTTATTATTACAGTGATATCACAATCTCCTAGTTATGTGATAGGTTGGCATTGTTATGATTACAGTGATGTCACTAGATCCTAGTGATGTGATAGGTCGGCATTGTTATGATCACAGTGATGTCACTAGATCCTAGTGATGTGATAGGTCGGCATCGATATTGGTTCAGGTCACCACGTTGCTGCCTCCACAGATATAAAGTAAAATACCTGTATGACCTAATGATAATGATGATGTATAATTCCTAGACACATAATATGTGTTGTTGCAGCTTCTACTCACTGAATTATATGAATATGTTATTTCCATGTCAGTAGATAGTAACCATGAAGCACCGTCTCTGTAGGACATGATTATCCAGCGACGGTGGGATAATAGTATTATAGATGGAGTATAATAAAATCCTCACCTGAACAGGGCTCTGACGTTGGGCAGTTACCAGGAAGTTGTGTCTTCGGTTTCCTTTCCTCACCTATTTATGAGATGATAAAGTACAGTTATCAATTGTCAGCTGCAGGAACCACGTTCTTCAGATCTCTGCATCTCAGTGAGAAGTATGTGGGGAAACCAGCAGTAAATCATTGTTCTTCTGTCTCCTGGTGACAGTTGTGAGGAGAGGAAATCACATCCAATCACTGTCATCTGATAATTAGTATCAGAATGTGAGATGTTAGGACACAGAGAGAAGGGCCATAAATCTGTGTTTTATTATAATCATCACCTATAATATAATACTGGTACATCTGTGTCAGCGCTTATTGCATTAAATTTGGGCTCCCTGATTCATCTTCGAACGCAATGTGAACGCAACTTGCACACACGTAACTTACACACATATAACTTACACACGTGTAACTTACACACATATAACTTACACACGTGTAACTTACACACATATAACTTACACACATGTCACTTACACATGTCACTTGCACACACGTCACTTACACACACGTCACTTACACACATGTCACTTACACACACGTCACTTACACACATGTCACTTACACACATGTAACTTACACACATGTCACTTGCAGACATGTAACTTACACACGTCACTTGCAGACATGTAACTTACACACATGTCACTTGCACACATGTAACTTACACACGTACCCCCGTATTCAAAGCCAAGTGGATCTCAAGAAATGTTTCCATGTGTACCTGGGTATAAGTACGATCTGACTGTACGTTACTAGCCGTATGTAGACAGATAGAGCACAGCGCATTACATTTGTTTTTTCATGACACATATGTTAGGATGCTCTTATTACGTACTGTACCTAAAATGAGTTTTCTAGAGCTGCTCTTACTTGCAAACACATGTTCTGGCATACATACGTGTAGTCATCACTATCATATAATACTTACACCTGGAGCAAGTGATACGGCTAAGTAACACGTATGTAAGAGATTCCTGGTCACACACGATACGTCACGCACATGGACTTGTGTATGAAGATGAATCAAGATGTATATGTCTAGCTTCCATCTCTAGATGAACATTGTATGTTGTTATGTGTTCAGCAGAACTCCGTCCAATTGAATTGCTTTGAGAATCCAAGACCATGGCATGTGCTGTGTATTTACTGGGGCACCAACCTCAGTTTTACTCTCTTCATACGTGTTGTGTGCAGGTCAGTAAAAGTGATAATATTTGTTTATATGTCTTGTCTTTGGGTAAAGACATTTACACACATCAGGCAGCCGTGATATCTTGGAGATCCCTTCTGCTCCCCACTTTCCTCTATATATCACCTGCCATCTGCTTTATTCCTCACATCCAGACTCTCTCCCAGTCCTGTCGACTCCACCTTATAAACATTGCCAGAATACGCCCGTTTCTCACTCAACTTTCTTCCAAAACTTTTATCCATTCTCTCATCATCTCCCGTCTTGACTATTGCCACCTCCTGCTATCTGGCATTCCTGACACCCATATATCCACACTTCAATCCATCCTAAATGCTGCTGCAAGACTGATCTTCCTCTCTCACCGCTCCACATCTGCTGCGCAACTCTACAATTCCCTACACTGGCTCCCTGTGTCCTACAGAATCAAAATCAAATTACTCTCCTTTACCTACAAAGCCCTCAACAGAAAAGGACTCATTCCCCTGTTATGTGTAGGGATGTGCACCGGCGACTTTTGAGGTCTCGTGTTTTGTGTTTTGGATCCGGATTTTCTCGATCTTTTGGGTTCGGATTTGTTTCGCAAAACACCTGCCGAAAGGTTTTGGTTCGGATTTAAGGTTTTGGATTCGGATTTTTTTTGAAAAAAACCTAAAAAGTGTAAAAATCAAGTTTTTGGGCTTATTTTCACTCCTATGCTATTATTAACCTCAATAACATTCAATAACAATAATTTCCACTAATTTAAAGGCTATTCTGAAAACCTAACACCTCACAATATTTTTTTTTTTTAGTACAAAACGTTGCAACGAGGTATCTTTCTGGACTGCGTAGAGGAGTGTTCCCCACAATATAAATAAAAACCCATCAACTGGTCTGAATTACACCCAAAAATAGTATCTGGACTGCGTAGAGGACTGGCCACTGGCCACCACAATATAATATATAGAAAACCTTCAACAGGTCTGCATTACACCCAAAAATAGTATCTGGACTGCGTAGAGTAGTGGGCACTGGGCACCACAATAAAAAATATATAGAAAACCTTCAACAGGTCTGAATTACACCCAAAAATAGTATCTGGACTGCGTAGAGTAGTGGGCACTGGGCACCACAATAAAAAATATATAGAAAACCTTCAACAGGTCTGAATTACACCCAAAAATAGTATCTGGACTGCGTAGAGGACTGGCCACTGGCCACCACAATATAATATATAGAAAACCTTCAACAGGTCTGCATTACACCCAAAAATAGTATCTGGACTGCGTAGAGGACTGGCCACTGGCCACCACAATAAAATATATAAAAAACCTTCAACAGGTCTGCATTACACTGCACATACGGCTGCTCCTCCATCCTCTCCATCATATACATGTTGGAGTTTCAGCGTGTGAAAACCTCTTGTTTTTGATAATGTCAGTGCATTTTGAATATTTTTCAATTTGCCCCACAACACTGAATGTACTTTATCTATGATACGCATCTATCTTTCTTGACTGCGTAGTGTGGTGGCCCCGGTACACAATTTGGTACCGAGGCCTTACGGCGGCG
The DNA here is from genome assembly GCF_038048845.1 of Mixophyes fleayi. Lineage (NCBI taxonomy): Eukaryota > Metazoa > Chordata > Amphibia > Anura > Limnodynastidae > Mixophyes > Mixophyes fleayi. The sequence goes on from NW_027445897.1 coordinate 358,565, forward strand.
CAAAAAAATTTGGGTGTATGGTCATACATTCAGGGGCGTAGCTAGCCAAACGGCGGTGCAAAAATTTTGGGAGGTGTGGTCATGCATTTGGGGGCGTGGCAAACGTGCCATTGGGCGTGGCTAACATAAAAACCACTAGGCTCTCAATTCGCCGGAGTGTCACATATGTTCAAGCACTCCTGACTTTCAGGACATCTACCACCACAGTGTAGATTACAAACAATGCAGTGTGTAAACAAACAGTTCAGTCTTGGCCTACACCTTACATTGGGCACAACATTCACCAAAAATTGCCATTGTCCCTACTAGAATCACAACATTTCACACACTGTGCTGCTCTCTCCTACCTGTTCTTCTCACTTTCTCCACCTGTGGCTGCTGGTTTCTTTAGTTGTGGCTTGTCCGGATCCAGAAATGTTGGAGGACCTATTTTGAAAAAAAAAATGGCTACATTTAGAAAATTACAGCCAGCCCCGGCGTTAAATCAATAGCACCCACGATTAATAATTAGGCCTTCCTCCAGCCCCAACATTAAAATAATACTATTCACATTTAATAAATAAACCTATTTCACTTCCTGCAAACAGCCCCAGCAATACCTATTTCCCGCAACCATCACTGCCATTAAATAATTCATAGTCACATTTAATAAATAGACCTCATTCTCCCTAAACTCACCCCAAGATTCAATAGCCCCCAAACCACCCCATCTTAAATTAATAGTCCCTACTATTAAATTGCCTCACCATCACCCTACAAACAAAATAGCGCCTATTAATTAGCCGCCACCTACCTCACACACACTACATTGCAACAAGCCCCCTGTGCCATCACACACACAATACTGTGCCCCTTCATCACAACTACACTGTACCCCCTTATGCTCACACTGCGACCTCCATGCTGCTTTTCCCCCTTCTTTTTTACTTTGTGCCTCTCTCCCACTTTTTTTATTCCTCTGTTCCTCTCTCCCACTTTTTTTCCTCCTCTGTTCCTCTCTCCCACTTTTTTTTCCTCCTCTGTTCCTCTCTCCCACTTTTTTTTCCTCCTCTGTTCCTCTCTCCCACTTTTTTTTCCTCCTCTGTTCCTCTCTCCCCAATTTTTTTTTATTCCTCTGTGGCTCTCTCCTTTTTTTCCTCCTCTGTTCCTCTCTCCCACTTTTTTTCCCTCCTCTGTTCCTCTCTCCCACTTTTTTTCCCTCCTCTGTTCCTCTCTCCCCAATTTTTTTTTATTCCCCTGTGGCTCTCTCCTTTTTTTCCTCCTCTGTTCCTCTCTCCCACTTTTTTTCCCTCCTCTGTTCCTCTCTCCCACTTTTTTTCCCTCCTCTGTTCCTCTCTCCCCAATTTTTTTTTATTCCCCTGTGGCTCTCTCCTTTTTTTCCTCCTCTGTTCCTCTCTCCCACTTTTTTTTTTATTACTCTGTGGCTCTCTCCTTTTTTTCCTCCTCTGTTTCTCTGTCCCCTTTCTTTATAGTACTGTCCCTCCCTGTTTTCCTCCCCTTGCCTCTCCGTTTCTTTACTTACCTTTTGTCAACTTCTTTCTTTTCTTTTCTGCTCTTCTGTCTCCTCTTCTGTCTTCTTTCTTCATGCTGGCTGCGGCGCTCCTCACTGACTGACAGGCGTGACTTGATGACGTCACGCCCGGCAGTCAGTGTGAATGGAGGAGAGGAGGGACACGGCGCCGCGCGATCACGTGAGTATTTATTTATTTATTTATTTTTTTTTATTTATTCTTTCTGCAAATATTCGTGCAATGGACAGTTACTTTTTCATTGAAAGACTCAAGCTTTCAAGTGTAGTGTTTATAAAATATAAACAACAATACAGTAGTTCTAGAGCACGTCAATCCCTCTTGTTTTAAATTATGACAGGGCATTTTACTTTTGGTTTAATTTCCTGAATTTGTTTAAATTTGGTTTTACTTTTTGAACATGGCAAACGACTGTTGATTGGTCATATAATGCAAACAAAAAGTTCCAAGATGGAATTGTCCTTGAGCCCTCCCACCCACCCTTATGTTGTTGAAATAGGACATTCACACTTTAACAAACCAATCATTTCAGCGACAGGGCCTACCAAACAACTTTGGCTGAAATGATTGGTTTGTTTGGGCCCCCACACCAATAAAACAATTCATCTCTCCCTGTACAAACTAAACAGGCTCTACTGAGGAAAGATGTCGTCCTCATCCTCAACCTCTGATTCCTCTCCCCCTACAGTGTGTACTTCCTCCTCCTCATACATTATCAATTCATCCCCGCTGGACTCCACAACCACAGGTCCCTCTGTACTGTCTGGAGGGCAGTGCTGTACTTCATTGAGGAATTCATTATTCATTTTTATAAACATCATTTTTTCAACATTGTGAGGAAGCAACCTCCTTCGCCGCTCACTGACCAGGTTCCCAGCTGCACTAAAAACTCTTTCCGAGTACACACTGGAGGGGGGACAACGCAGTTAAAAAATAGAGCCAGTTTGTACAGGGGCTTCCAAACTGCCTTTTGGAGTTCTACCACGTCACTACCTCCAGTTAATTTAGATTGTAAATATAAATACTTTGAAGATAAAAAAAGCAGGCTGCACAGACTGTGGAGCTAGAAAGTGTAATTAAATGGACCACGTTACTTTGGTGGCTATCTATGCCCCCCCCCCCCGCCCCACACTTGTAGTTGAATATAAATAAAGCAGCCTGCATAGACTGTAGAACTAGAAATTCAAATATACAAAGAAATGGACAAAGACAGTTTGGTATCTGTCTGCATCAGATCCCCTCTCCACTAGGAGTAAAACAGAAAACTATTCAGCCGTTATATAATCTAGAATATAAATAGAAATTGAGAAAGGCAATTTGGTATCTGTCTGCATCATAATCATCAACATCCTCCTCAGCGCCAGCTACATCAATATCCTCCTCCCGGTGTACAACATTCACACCTTCATTAGCCAAATCTGTAACTGGACTGTGGGTGATCCTTCCAGCATATGCAGAGGGTGTGCTGCAAATGCTGGATGGAGTCACCTCTTCCCGTACAGTGATGGGAAGGTCAGGGTTCACAACCAACAACACCCTTGGACTCGCCTTGGGGATTTGTGATGTCATCTGTTTAGAAGGCAGAGTTCTTTGCTGTTTTGTTGTTGTTGCTGACAGCATAACTCTCTTAAATTTTTTGTAGGGGGGGGGAGGAGGGCTTAGATCCTTGGGTGAAGCTGGACCACTAGTCATGAACACGGGCCAGGGCCTAAGCCGTTCCTTGCCACTACGTGTCGTAAATGGCATATTGCCAACTTTACGTTTCTCCTCAGCTGATTTTAAGTTTCTCTTTTTGCTATTTTTTGAGAACTTGGGCTTTTTGGATTTTACATGCCCTGTACTAGGAGATTGGGCATCGGGCTTGCCAGACGACGTTGATGGCATTTCATCGTCTATGTCATGACTAGTGGCAGCAGCTTCAGCATTAGAAGGAAGTAGGTCTTGATCTTTCCCTACTTTATCCTCCAAATTTTGGTTTTCCATTATATGTAGCACAAGAGAGCGTACCCCTAAGCCACACACACTCGGCAAAGCCTTTAAAAATTATACAGGAGAGTACCACTGGACTTATACTGCTGAATCAGTGAACTTTGTAATAGCAGTACCACTGGACTTATACTGCTGAATCAGTGAACTTTGTAATAGCAGTACCACTGGACTTATACTGCTGAATCAGTGAACTTTGTAATAGCAGTACCACTGGACTTATACTGCTGAATCAGTGAACTTGGTAATATTGCAGTACCAATGGGCTTATACTGCAGGTTTGGTTTTGCAAATTTTGTTGTAATTAATTTTTTTTTTAATTATTTTTTTGTATTTTTTTTTATAACTTTTTTTTAATTTTGTAAACACTTGGGAATAATGGGGAAATAACTATGCCCTTAGAAGCACAGAGCAGAGGACACAGCACCACTGGACTGAACAGGACACAGCACAGGGCCCAGCAGCACCACTGAACTCAAAATTGACAGAGCACAGCACACAGCACCACTGGACTGATACTGCAGAATGTGTGAACTTTGTAATATTGCAGTACCACTGGACTTTTACTGCTGAATGTGTGAACTTGGTAATATTGCAGTACCAATGGACTTATACTGCTGGATTGTTTTTGCAAATTTGGTTATAATTATATATTTTTTTTTTTAATTTTTAATTTTTATTTTTTTTATTACTTTTTTTTCATTTTTTAAAAACTTGGGAATAATGGGGAAATAACTATGCCCTTAGAAGCACAGAGCACAGGACACAGCACAGGACCCAGCAGCACTACTGAATTCAGCAGGACAGAGCACAGGACACAGCACCACTGGACTGATACTGCAGAATGTGTGAACTTTGTAATATTGCAGTACCACTGGACTTTTACTGCTGAATGTGTGAACTTGGTAATATTGCAGTACCAATGGGCTTATACTGCAGGATTGGTTGTGCAAATTTTGTTGTAGTTAAAAAATGAATAAATTCGTTTTTTGTATTTTTTTAAACACTTAGGAATATTGGGGAAATAACTATGCCCTTAGAAGCACAGAGCACAGGACACAGCACCACTGGACTGAACAGGACACAGCACAGGACCCAGCAGCACCACTGAACTCAGAAGGACAGAGCACAGGACACAGCACCACTGGACTGAGCACAGCACAGCACAGCACAGAACTGAACTGAACTGAACTGAACAGAACTGAACAGAACAGCATGAGATATAGCAGGACAGAGGACCACCTAACACACCCTCCCTCTACCCTGATCAATGCCCGAGTGAAGATGGCGGCGACTAGCAGGGAATTTATAGGATCCGAGTATCGCGAGATCCGACAACGGGATTATGAGTCAGAGCCTCAGTTTCAGATTTGAATTTGGTGCCAATACCCGGATCTGTCTCGGATCCAACTCGGATCGGCAACGTTCGGGTGGGCTCGGATTTCATAAATCCGAGTGCGCTCATCTCTAGTTATGTGTCACTGTGAGTACTGCAATGAGCACTGGAGAAAAGAAAGAAAGCCAGAGAATAGTCTTAGGAGGTCAGACAGAAGATTGTGGCCAGACATGGACAATCTGAGGGCTACAAATCAATCTTCAGACACATTGATGTACCCGTTTCCACTATACATAATGTTATCAGGAAGTTTAAGGTCCGTCGCCCTGTAGCCAACCTCCCTGGGTGGGACCACAAGAGATAACTTGATGAAAGGATTGTTGGACTGGTGGAGAACACCTCGATCAGCAGCCCAGCAGATTCACGCCATCCTTCAGACACGGGTACAACAGTTTCTACTTGCACCACCTGTCAGCAATTCAATGAAAGGGGGATATATGGTAAGAGGCCTAGTAGGGCCCCACCGCTGGGTGAGAGACATAGGGAAGCCTGACTGGAGTTTACCAAAACACAGCTTATCCAACTCCTACTGGGAGAATGTCCGGTGGAGATTAGAGGTTTGGTGAAGCGCATCATCCCTATGGTTACAGAAAGCAAAATATCACATTCCCTACAGTCATCCAAGGAGAAGGTTCAGTGATGTCGCCTTAAAAGAATATACAGTGCAAAGGTGCCAATATTACATTCATGACTGCACTTATAGCTTTTATCTACAAATGTTTAACGTATATACAGACACATATTATATATATATATATATATATATATATATATATATATATACACACAAGTTACCCCTGCATGATACTCATGCATTCTAGTCAAATCAAGCTACTTATGGTGTTAAAAAGGTTCTTGTCATGCATTTGGGCCATAGCCCAGGCCTCCTCAGGGGAAGAGCGTTACTTCACGACGTAAGCGCCCTTTTTTAACGTGGTTTTGTCCACATGTCACCACCTCATCATTTTTCTCCATCACCTCATCCTTCATTTTCATCGCCACATCTATCCAGATGTCTATCCAGACACAGGGATCTCTCTCAGCGGTCCTGAGTATCACACTCCTCTCACTCTGTCACCCCCGGCAACCACCAACCACTCCCCACTGTCACCCCCGGCAACCACCAACCACTCCCAACTGTCACTTCTCCTTCAAGAAATATATCTATATTTTTTTAAAATCTTTATAAACACTTTTAACAATTAACAAATTAAATTAACAAATTAAAAACATCTTAGTATACCAAATTTCAGCCCTTTCTGAATTTTTTTTCCACACACACTAAGAATTTAGTAGGTCAGTGTATAACTCCGCCCAGCAGGTGGCGCTGCAGCTTGGTTTTATTTTTTTCACACACACACACACACACACACACACACAGACAGACTAACACACGCCACTAAGCATTTATATTATAGATATTCATTCTATTCTATAATCATGTAAATCAGACTTGGTAGCTTTTATAAATTGGGTAAGTGTGTAATCAAAGCACTTAAACAGAATAAGTAAAATTACAGCTCAGTACTGTCACTTTTCCATTGTATCAAATAATTTACTAGAAAACATACTTAGATCATATTTCCTGGTGGTGTTACCTACAGGCTGTTATCTGAGGATCTAACACAGGGATTGATGATCTGAGGATCAAGGAGGTGATCCCAGTAAAGCTTGTGATCCACTGGTTACTTCAGTATCCAATACAGATATATATATTCTTTATCAGAAACAGTTCTATTAATTTTAGTACATCCATATTCATTAACATTATATTATATAAACCAAGTAATTAATCAGCATGATGAGATGCAGATCAGGAAACATGGTGTAAATAAACATTCAGTTACTCACACACAATCCTGGCTAGGTCTCTATCATCGCAGGAGTTGATATTCCATGGAGATGAAGGACACTGCCATAAGAAGTTGGCACCTTTGTGACAATTAATATGGTCCACCCAAAAAGGTTTATTTCCTTTGCCAAATGTCTCCTGTGCAGTAAGTAAGTGACCCTTAGATCCACAGCTCAGATGTCTGCAGATAACAGAGATTGAGTCTTCTGGCATAACGTTATTACATACAGATCCCCAACTTCCATTATAATAGACTTCCAGGCGTCCTTCACAGTCATGTGACCCACTAACCAGACGAAGGTCCAGGAACTCTGCAAGAACAAATGTATTAATCAGCTCTGTCAGAGTTGTTCACTTACCTGTAATTACTGATTTATATTGCAACTATTTTTAAGCTAGTAACATAACAGGAATCATCTGGCCAAAATAATTAGAACAATTTATAGGTAGGAAACGTTTTACTACAATTTAGTCTTAGATTGAGATAGCAAAAAGCATCCAGATGCAGTCAGTCCAAAGATAAGCAAACACGTTAGCAATGCTCAAATGTAAAATGTATTCCTCGTCTCAGCCTGATCTAACCACCTACCCGATGCCTTACTCAGGGCAGGTAATCCCTAACACTTGTACTATTGTGTGGTCAGAAGTAAGTTATTGATGGTTTTGTTGTACACACAGAGATGATCACCAGGTGTTTCTTCCTATATTTTGTGATGCCAATTGTCAGAAACTTGGATAACTCCTCTATAACCAACTATATGTAGCTTTCACTTATAGCTTCCCTATCCACATAGAGAGCGATATGCTCACCGGTACTCGGTTTTCCCCAGGACTTAACACGTGATAGTAGGAGCTTAAACCAATCATGATATTGGTGCAGGATAACATTGGAGACTGAAATGGCAGACAGGAGGGCACTGAGTTTAGGACTTACCAAGGTGATCAGCAGGTCTTGCAGAGCTACTAAACATGTAGTTCCTCCAGAGGTAGAATAGTGTAAACCAGGAAGGGACAGCAGGCAGCTAGACGAATGTCCAAGCAGTGTCAAGACAGGCAGCTAACAGACAGTGTCAGAACCCAGGCCGAGGTCAGCGCAGGCAGCTAGATGAATGTTGAAGCAGTGTCAGGACAGACAGCATGCAGACAGTGTCAGAACCCAGGCCGAGGTCAGCACAGACAGCAAACAGTGTCATAACCCAGGCCGAGGTCAGCACAGACAGCTAGACAAAATGTCCAAGCAGTGTCAGGACAGACCGCATGCAGACAGTGTCAGAACCCAGACCGAGGTCAGCGCAGACAGCTAACAGTGTCATAATCAAGGCCGAGGTCAGCGCAGGCAGCTAGACGAATGTCCAAGTAGTGTCAGGACATACAGCAGGCAGACAATGTCAGAACCCAGGCTGATGTCAGTCCAGGCAGCTAACAGACTAGGTCAGTATCCAGGCACTCGTTAGGGCAGGCAACAAACAGACAGGGTTAATATCCAAGGAAAGGTCACACCAAGAGCAGTCATAACAAGAAAGCAGGCTTAGCAACTGCACAGCATGGCTGAAGCTATTAATGGCATGAGATATAGGACTCCCTGTACTATAAGGACCAGGGAGAAAATTGTAAGGCTCCTGCTGAACCTATCACCTGGCTGCTTGATGGTTGCCATAGCAACTCAGTTGTAAAAAGGAAAGTTGGGATTCATAGCGGACACCGATCCTGACACATTTACTATGTACCTGAACATATTACACCACTGTCCTCTTTGTGTCCACAATTGTGCTGACCCCACTGTCTGAATGTGCAGTTCCAAAGAACAGTTTCATTCCCTGTACATTGTACATTGTCCATCCAGATCTTCCCAGTTCCTCTCCCATAATGGGCCTGGGTTGTGGCAGTAACAGCATAGCCACAATTTAGCTGTTTACAAACCACATTGGCATCTGCTTGGTCCCATAAGTCATCACAGATAGTCCCCCACTGTCCCTGGTGATAGACCTCCACTCTACCAGCACAGCGACCAGGACCATTCACCAACCGTAGACGTTTGCTCTCTGTATTAGGAGACACAACATGGATATATTAGTATATCTGATACCTTATGTCAAATAACATTACACATTCACAGTAAATAAAGTATTTTACCCAATCACTGAAATTCAAAGGAAATTCTATCTAGTTATTTTATAGAATTAACTATTGTGGGATGTATAGTAGAAATAAACATTAATACAGAAAAGAGTATATCACAGGGACGTCAGATAGACCAGCAGGTGAAGGTAAAAGTAGAGTTGGATTTAAATCTACTATTCGGAGCTATCGCGTTATTTGGGACCTTACAACTAAACAATGATAATGGTGAAGGAGAGAGAGGGAATTAATTCCCTAATATCATCCAAGGTGAATCTTAATCAGATGATGACTCCTGAGATTCAAGAATATGAGTAACACACATAACCATTTCAGGTGCCTGTAGAGGCCTTCAGGTGACCACCTGCATCTCCAACTGGAGAAATGTGGCAGCGTGGTCCAAGTACTGGCAGAACACTGAATGGCACTTATCTAGATCTTACTCACCTTTGGACCACACGTTGTCACAGATGTAACAATTCATACAATAAATGGCGATGTGGACACTTCATCACACATAAGTCCATCCCGCACATGTTAAATGGCCTCTCTGACTCCTATTCCTCTCTGGCCCATTGGATATGAGCAGAGAGAAGCTACCAGGAGCAGTGTCAGCTCACCATGCCTGGTCTTACACAGTATTATCTGCTTGTATGGCACAATGTAAGAATGTTCTATGTGTCATGTATGTGCAGTCCAGTATATCTGAATGTGATCCTACCTACTGATGTGTTACATACTAACACTCAGACACACCAGGCACCAAGCATGGCTATCAGCAGATATGTAGTTCCACATGCACCAAAGTGGACATGATTATAATCACAATACCAATACATGTCAGATTATAAATGATCTCTTTATAATACATGAATCTTCTATACCTGAGCAGATTACTCCGACATCCTTTCCCTCTATAGAATATGTCACTGTAGAGGGTGGAACAGTAGATGAGAAGTTCTCCAGTTGGGTCTTGTGTCTCCAGTTGGGTAGTTGGAACAAATATCTCTTGGATGTCACATGTCCACCGATCACCGGTGGTGTTCCAATAGGAAATGCCTCAACTGCGTCCCCACAATGCAATTCTCTGCAGACAGCTTCAGCCTCCTTTATGTCCCATTGATCGGCTACCACTCTGCTCCATGTGTCATTTGTGAGGACCTCTAGTCTCCCTGCACAATGACTTTCTCCATCCATCAGACGCACAAACTCCTTCTGTCCTGTAGGTGTGTAACAGACAGTAGGATTAAGTTGTACAGCAGGACAAAATGTTATCTTTATGTGCACCTGATACATGTTTACATGGAACCTGCTGCTGCAGTGAGAGAGAACAGAGGGATCTGTTTACTTCCTATAGAGGAGCTGGTTTGGATAGTGACACAATGAGGATAAACACCAATCACCTTCTGAGGACATTTGGCTCCCTCATTACCACCATGGGGTTGGCTATCAGTAGGATGATGTATGGAACTGTTGTACTAATGCCCCAATGTGTAGGAGAACTGTACAGTCAGACTTACCTGTACAAATCACACCTGCAGTGTCCCAATGTGGACACTTATTGTTTCCAAGTGTAGTGACATCACATTCCCACAGGTGATACTCAGATCCTTTACAGTGATACCTATCTGTCCAAGGTTCATTTGTTGCCCCATAATATCCTCCAGCTGGAAGTGAGGCAGCTGTACCACAGTGTAATTGTCTACACAGGACATTAGCTGCTTGTAGATTCCAGTGGGAATTACACAGTGACTTCCATTGTCCTCGGTGTAAGAGCTCCACTCTGCCTGAGCAGTGATCACTATCGTTCACTAGTCTGTAGCCATTGAATGTACCTGTCAGACAGGAGAAGAATAAAACATGGTAATAACATGTTACAGTGGTGCAGACAATGTGTGAGACATTTAGAATTTTCTGAATTTCGCCATAAATGTTACTTTAACTGTGTCATACAACGTGAGAAATAGAACACAATGAATCAAATAACACACAAAATGATCCAACATTAAATTTCTGCTCCAACTCATGGATGTTGTTGGTTTTCTTACATGACATCCACTCCAGGAGCTGCCACAACATTTCGATTGGATTAAGGTCTGGGCTTCCAAAAAACAAAAATATCTTCATTATTTGCAGGCTGACTTGTGTGCTCAGGGTCGTTGATTTGGTGCAAGATCCCGTTTCTGTTGATCTTCAGTTCATGGATGAATACAAGACAGTCTCATGAAGAATTCTCTGGTACAATCTAGAACTCATAGTTCCATCGATGATGGCCAGCTGTCCTGGAGCTGTGGCAGCAAAACAACCACAAACCATGACACTACCACCACCGTGGCTCACGGTTGGGATGGGATAACTATGTTGGAATGCAGTGATTGGTTTTATTCAAAGTGTTTCTCATTTAAGCCAAAAAGTTGTATTTTAGACTCAACCATCCATAGAACATTCTTTCAGTAGTTACATTTCTCTCTAACAAACGTTACTAGGGCAGCCATTTTATCTTGGAGAGCAATGTCTTTTAGCCTTTCTATCATCCCATGCACACTATTCCTGCTCAGTGATTGGCTGATGGTGGACTCATGAACACTGACATCAGCCAGTGTAAGAGAGGCCTGGAGATCCTTTCACGTTACACTGGGGTACTTTGTGATATCCTGGAATATTATTTGCCTTACTCTTAGAGTTTCTATGTTGGACGACCACTTCCAGGGAGAGGAGGAATGGTATTGAATTGTCTCCATTTGTGCATCACCCTGACAGTAGATTGGTAAAGCCAAAAGTCTTTAGAAATCATTTTGTGACCTTTCCTTCCCTGATGAACATCAATAAGACTTTTTCTGAAGTCCTCAGTAATCCCCTTGGATGGAGGCATGGCATGCATTCACAAGCCTGTCTGGTGAAGACCAGTCTGTGGTAGTGAAGTCCTCAGTAATCCCCTTGGATGGAGGCATGGCATGCATTCACAAGCCTGTCTGGTGTAGACCAGTCTGGGGTAGTGATGTCCTCAGTAATCCCCTTGGATGGAGGCATGGCATGCATTCACAAGCCTGTCTGGTGAAGACCAGTCTGGGGTAATGAAGTCCTCCGTAATCCCCTTGGATGGAGGCATGGCATGCATTCACAAGCCTGTCTGGTGACGACCAGTCTGTGGTAATGAAGTCCTCAGTAATCCCCTTGGATGGAGGCATGGCATGCATTCACAAGCCTGTCTGGTGAAGACCAGTCTGGGGTAATGATGTCCTCAGTAATCCCCTTGGATGGAGGCATGGCAGGCATTCACAAGCCTGTCTGGTGACGACCAGTCTGTGGTAGTGATGTCCTCAGTAATCCCCTTGGATGGAGGCATGGCATGCATTCACAAGCCTGTCTGGTGACGACCAGTCTGTGGTAATGAAGTCCTCAGTAATCCCCTTGGATGGAGGCATGGCATGCATTCACAAGCCTGTCTGGTGACGACCAGTCTGTGGTAATGAAGTCCTCAGTAATCCCCTTGGATGGAGGCATGGCATGCATTCACAAGCCTGTCTGGTGAAGACCAGTCTGTGGTAGTGAAGTCCTCAGTAATCCCCTTGGATGGAGGCATGGCATGCATTCACAAGTCTGTCTGGTGAAGACCAGTCTGTGGTAGTGAAGATTCAGTTTTATGATTTGTAAATAGGGCAGGACAACCTGGACTCACACCTAATTGTCATCCCATTGATTGACACTCTTGATTCAAGTTATCCCTGATAATCCTAGCGGTTCACAAAATGTTTCCAACAAATATATTTACTTTTGAATTATTTTGATCAATAAATGAATGGAAAAATATATAATTTTGTATGTTATTTGATTTATTAGATTGTTTATATTTCTATGACTCAGTTGAGGATCTGAACACATTTAAGGTTTTATGAAATATCTCATTAAGTAAATGTAAATACAGCATCATGACATTTGTTCTATTCATATCCGTAAGGCAGTATTTAAAAAAAGGAATTAAAATAATACATTTACAAATTATATATATTATCTATAGTAGTAAATGAAGCAGCATGACATATTATATAGACCCAGATGAATATAATGGGTTTAATAATAGATACCATACCTCATCATCAACATCATCAACATTTATTTATATAGCGCCAGCAAATTCTGTAGCGCTTTACCTAGACATTGAATGGTAAGGATATTTTGGTTGGTGCAGGTTCCCTCAGGCTTAGGATCTCTCACACAGTCCAGTAACTTGGACTCATTACCAACACACTTGATGTCTTCTGTCCGGATTATTTGACTCTTTCTTGTGTAGGTCATTAATGATGTCACCGCTAGTCCACATCCAATCTCCTTGCACATGACATTGGCTCCTCTTAGATCCATATTAGTCTCACAGACGTAGTCCCAAGTGATACCATGTCTTACTTCTAAGTGACCCGAACAATCACTAGGTCCATCAGTCAGTCTATATTCTCTGTGATCTGAAGAACAATCACTGACAGGTTATCACACAATCTGTAAAGAAATTGATTTATGTATTGTGTAATATAAGACAAAGTTGTAAAATTAAAACATTGATTTAGCCAAGTCACATCCTTCCCTTTCATCATTTTATACACAAAGAAAAAACAAAGACTTGTTAGTGATAAGATAGATGAAACATGATAAGAGGTAGAGATGAGCGGGCTCGGATTCCGCTAATCCGAGCCCACCCGAACAGCGCGGATCCGAACGGGATCCGAGCACTGTTCGGATATTTCCGGCGGGCAAAAAAATAAAAACGAGGCTCAGTCGTCCAAGTCTCGCGTTGAATCTCGCGAGGGGTGGGAGGGAGGGCCCAGAACAATTCCATCTTGTACCTCTTTTTTTGGCATTATGTGCTCAAGCTACCTCGGTGTAACCTTTTGGCCTAAAAACAATATTGTGAGGTGTTCAGATTAGACTGGAAATTAGTGGAAATGATTGTTATGTAATGTTATTGAGGTTAATAATAGCGTAGGAGTGAAAAAAAACCCACAAAACTGGTTTTTAGCACTTTTTATGTTTTTTACAAAATAAATCCGAACCAAAACCTTTTGTCAGGTGTTTTGCGAAACAAATCCGAACCCAAAACCTCAAGCAAATCCGAATCCAAAACACAAAACACGAGACACCAAAAGTGGCCGGTGCACATCCCTAATAAGAGGGAGAAGAAAGATGGAGACCTCAGGTGAGGAATAGATTGATGTAGAGAAGAAAGTCAGATGATGGAGAATGGGAATAAAGACAATATGGTGGAGCAGACAGTAGATGTACAGTTGATGTACAGAGCATCAGATGATGGAAATAGGGAATAAAGACAATATGGTGGAGCAGACAGTAGATGTACAGCAGTTGTACAGAGCAGCCGCTTTGTGTTCAGGTTATTATGCTTAGTAATATAAGTGATTCTAGCTTTGGCTGCTGTCAGATAGATATACGTATGACAGTGTGGTATTAATAGAAATACTGCTCTAATACTGGGGGCTCATATTCTGCACCCCCTCTGTGGGATATTGGAACCTAGAGGACTGTGTCTAGGGTTGTACTAAAAATTGATTTAATTTATATGCACGCTAAGGAGAAGATAACGGTGGCTGGGGCACAGCTGGTATTATGCCCTCTGACCATCAGATGTGTCGAAGTCAGCAAATTGGATAAAGTCATTTCAATTAAAGTCGAGCAAACTTGGTTGTCTTTGTCTGAAAAGATGCGTACGGTACGCTATGACATACAAGGGCACGCTACGGCGTGAAAGGGCGTACGCATCCACTACACGCGGCAGCAGCAGTAATTGGTCTTTTACCATATATTCGCACAAACACGCATACTTATAAAATAGTACACATTAATGGTAGTTGCAACACATAGTCAGTTATGTCGAAATATAGTAGTATTTATATGTTATATCAGAGTTACATGCATATTAGTGAAATACACGGAATGGGTTGAAGGAATAACATCATGAGTGGTATCATACTGAACCTTGTTACATATCCTACTGTTTGGTTCACTCTGCGAGAGAATCGCAGAGTGCATGCGCAAGTTATGAATGATAGGGAATTATGAACTACTTAAGACTAAGGAATCTTGGCGGGAAGAGCAGAGCATACCCCCTGCAGAGATGACCCCCTCCTTTGGATTCCTTAGGATGAACCAGCCAATGATTGACAACCCCTTGGACCTTCCTGAGACCTGGACCAAAAGATGCAAGCTATACCATCTTCATTGTATTACTGTATTTGATTGTGTATATAAGCAGCAGCTTGTGATCCAGAGTGCAGACATCTTGTCCCCAGACTTCAGGATTGAATGACTGCACTGGATCCAGAGCGCCTGCGATAAGTAACGGCTGTATTTACTATTACTTCGCTTGAGCATATTTATTCTACTTATTGCGAATAAATCTTTGTGCTTTGGAAACACAAATCGAGGTTCGACAATCGTTATTGGTTAGCGACAATACGCACATAACAGATGGATGACATAGTAACATGTAGGGGTACAAATAACAGCACCCCAAGAATACAATCAGGAACCAATACTAAATGTTATGAAATGTAAATGTATTCTAAAATATAATTCAGTTGAATTATAATATTTGTAGTAAATAAAAGGAAACAAAGAAATCAGTGGTTAATCCAAAGATGTCAGAAATGTCAAACAGTTGGGAGAAAACAGAGATAAAATCAGAGCTTTGCAGACGTCAGTTATAGGTGAGACATGTAACAATTATAACATACAAGTGATTACATGGTGGGCTATATGCAGTCACTTGGAATGGAACACAGGGGGGTAATGTATCAAAGTGGAGTTTATAAAATGTCTGCGATTTTTTTGCGCAGTTTGCAAACTGTACCATGTACAAAAGGCAAACTACGCGTCAACCCGCATGATAGCTTCAAAGGTCAGATATATATATATATATATATATATATATATATATATATGTATGTGCTGGAAGTGTGGCGGTATGATACCGGGACTTCTTCTCCCCACTCCCTTTGAAGAGTCTGTAGCATAAGATCGAGGGGGAGGTGGGGACAGTGCAGCAATGTGACCGGGTGACTGGATCTGACACCTGCCACTCAGGGAGCATTTGTTCTGCCGTCTGATCCATCACTATTATCTCTTCATTACATTGATGTTGTCTACACACAACATCAGCATCAGACGTAGACGGCTACTGATAACCAGACATAAGGCACCGGTACAAAGAGAAGATAACACTGCGGCACTGGAGATAATAGAGGACATTTCATTTTGTATATTTCATGTTTTCATCACAACTTCAGACACAAAGTGACCTGACAGCGTTTTATATTGTAACTTATTCACTATAACAGAAGGTTTCTTCAAGGCCACAAATAGATGAACAAACCCCCCACAGCACAAACCTAGATTTACTTATTATATTTGGGTAATAGTTTGATTTTCATTGAATTGATTTGCAGTTTTATTTTATAAAAATAAAGTAAAACATTAGCGCAAATTACAAAGTTTAAACAGTTCCATTTAATAAATATGTATTTCCCAAATTTGATGTATTATAAACTATAAAATAATTTTGCTCAACTGCAGATGTTGGGAATATTATTTTTTATATATCCTGTATTTATATTGTATTATTATTATTACTATTAGTCACACATATATCTATATATTCATACAATATAATCTCACTCTCTCTCTTATAAGAATTAAAGTGATGGTTCTGTGTCTGATAATCTAGACTGTCACTTACACCCGGATGGCTGTGATCGGATGGTACCTACTGTCTGCTGTGTTCTAGTAGTTGGTGTTTTGTCCTCACACTTATCTAGAAGAGGGACATAGATCGGATGGTACCTACTGTCTGCTGTGTTCTAGTAGTTGGTGTTTTGTCCTCACACTTATCTAGAAGAGGGACATAGATCAGGAAGTATTTGTATATAACTCTATGTGTTATATATGTGTTATACATGTGTTATATATGTTATATATATATGTTATATATGTGTTATACATGTGTTATATATGTTATATATATATGTTATATATGTGTTATACATGTGTTATATGGGCTATATATGTGTTATATATATATATGTGTTATATATATATATGTGTTACATATGTGCTATATATATGTTATATATATATGTTGTATATCTATTATTTATGTGTTATATATGTGTTATATACGTGTTATATACGTGTTATATATGTATGTGTTATATATGTGTTATATATGTATGTGTTATATATGTGTTATATATGTATGTGTTATATATGTATGTGTTATATATGTGTTATATATGTATTATATATGTAGGTGTTATATATGTGTTATATATGTGTTATATATGTGTTAAATATGTATGTGTTATATATGTGTTATATATGTATGTGTTATATATGTGTTATATATGTGTTATATATGTATGTGTTATATATGTGTTATATATGTGTTATATATGTATGTGTTATATATGTGTTCTATATGTATGTGTTATATATGTATGTGTTATATATGTATGTGTTATATATGTGTTATATATGTGTTATATATGTGTTATATATGTGTTATATATGTATGTGTTATATATGTATGTGTTATATATGTGTTATATATGTGTTATATATGTATGTGTTATATATGTGTTATATATGTGTTATATATGTATGTGTTATATATGTGTTATATATGTGTTATATATGTATTATATATGTATGTGTTATATATGTGTTATATATGTGTTATATATATATATGTGTTATATATGTGTTATATATGTATGTGTTATATATGTGTTATATATGTGTTATATATGTATTATATATGTATGTGTTATATATGTGTTATATATGTGTTATATATGTATTATATATGTATGTGTTATATATGTGGTATATATGTGTTATATATGTATTATATATGTATGTGTTATATATGTGGTATATATGTGTTATATATGTGTTATATATGTGTTATATATGTGTTATATATGTATTATATATGTGTTATATATGTGTTATATATGTGTTATATATGTGTTATATATGTATTATATATGTGTTATATATGTGTTATATATGTATTATATATGTATGTGGTATATATGTGTTATATATGTGTTATATATGTATTATATATGTGTTATATATGTGTTATATATGTGTTATATATGTATTATATATGTATGTGTCTATCAGCCCTCCCCTGACAGACACACAGAACAGACTGCAGTATACACACAGGTGTAAGTACAATCAGAATAGATAAATTATAAATAAAACCTGTAACAGTATAATCATTTATATAAATGTCTGTTTTAAAATATTATATTTTTACTTATTTACATTAATGACAAAGATGAGCTCAGTGAGTATTGCAGATACAATGTGTATTATAGTATATCTTAGTGACATACAATGGACTACGCTGTGTCAGTCAGTACTTATACCGGCCCTGTAGTGTCTGCAAACATAAGGTGGAAGACGAGTACTTACCACACAGCCAGGACTAGTATCATCCACAGTTACATTGGTCCTTACTGTACAAGGTCCACGTTACCCCCCTCCCCGGCTCCTCCTCTCACGTCGTAGGCAGTTGGGTTATTGGACATGAATTACATGTAATTGATCTCATTGTGTGATGTCTGGACATGTACAGTGGGGATCACACAAGATACACTACACACATGGAGATACGTCTGAACATGACTCAGACCCTCAGACATAGGAGGTTATAAAGTCCTGATACTGGGAATTTGTGTATCAGTAATACTAACACAAAATGCAGAATACTTTATATATTACTGATACATCTTTATTGCTGTCTTTTGTGTCTCTATTATTATATTCTGCATATTTATCTGGATCATCTGGACTGATTCATTCACCCATGAAATGATGGAAGATGTATTAGTAACACAAATATACTGGTAGTAATTATATATCATACATCACCTGAGCATATCACACCGGCGTCCCTAGTATGAGGACACAGGACACTTCTCCATCCTCTGAAACGACAATCCCATAGAGCCCGCTCATTGCCAGAACATCTTATATCAGACATCCAGCTTCTCCCCGTTCCTGGACCATGAGTAGAACCTGTTGTTGCTTCTGTGGCTTTACCACAATGTAATTGTCTACACACAACATCAGCATCTGTTCTGTCCCAGCCGATATCACAGACTGTGCCCCATTCTCCGCGGTGATAGACTTCTACTGTACCGGCACATCTACTGCGTCCATTAACCAGACGTAAGTCATTGCCTTCTGTATTAGGAGACAGAACATATTTATATTGTGTGGAAGTCAAATAATTGGATGAAGTAAACTAAATTTATTAATATTGTTTTACCGTTTGATTGTGATTAGTGCGCTACGTCATAACATGGTTAATAAGGCAATAACATGGCTGAACATCACAAACTTACATTCACACTTACAGCTTGTAAACAGTACACATTTATTAAGGTTTCAATCCACATCCTTTGATTAGTAAATGTATTAGAGACTATTTACAAATAGATAATACTACAGTAAAGAAAACTATGGTTCAGGTCCACAGAAATGTGTGGAGTTCGGTCTCATATTAATCTATATTGTACTAGCTGAAATCTGGTGTCAATAGGGAAACAATCAAATATTGCGATTGCAAGTTATGAATGGTATGAGATTAATACTCAAAAGCACTTTGTGTTTATGGGTCAGTTTAAACTGGTTATTTGGTGGGAAGACACGTAGGCAACAGCTGGAGTAAGTTGCCTCCTCCTTTAGGAGAAGATCAAATGAACTGACCTATGACCAGCAGTCTACTGGAACATCATTAACCCTGGACCAATTAAGCCCTATCTTACTGTTATCTGTGTATATTCGTGACATCATCACTGTTTAAGTTAACTCAAACTGTATATAAGCAAGCCCCTGGGCCAGTATTACATTCTCTTTGACTGCAGACTACAAGACTGAATCTGGACCTGGGCCCATGGAGCACTTGTGTAATGTATTCGGTTGTACTTTCCTGTATATTGTTATACCTTTTATTCATCATCATGGTTTACTGTTATCCTGCTATCTTTCGGTATTAAATCTCTTTGTGCTTTGGAACCACATTAGTCGCAATTAATATTTATTGGTACAGATAGCAAGAACATTACAAATGGTGGCTCGAAAAGGTGCCACATTGCTCAAGGATTCGCAAAACCTACGGATTTTGGTTTACAAACAAAGGGTGGGAGACGCACCATATACAGGTAAGAGCGCACATAGTTCAATGCCTTTATATCATCCAGTGTTGCTAAAGCAAATATCTGCTTTGTGTAATCTAAGAGCTGCTGGTGAGGACTTAGGGACAAGAACGAAAAAACTGTTTCTTTCTTTTTCAAGTCTTTTTGTGATTTAAATACGGTTTGTTTGCATATCATATGCATATGTTTCCCTGTCTTATCACATGTTTAAACTGTTGTATTGATAGATATTGCTGTTGTATTTTATAGTGAAAAGAATTGTTAAAACCTCTGAGAAGTTATTACCAACATTTGGGAAAATATTTTTCTGTACAGAAAATAAAGGTATATGTGGATTGTGAATTTTGTGATTGTGAAAGTTCCGTTTAAGGACAAAGGTTCTGTTGAGGAAATAGGGTATAAAAGACTTTGTGCTATTACAGGTATACAGTGGTTTTCGTGACAATCCCAATTGTAATCGTAGAGTCGGCAGATAACTAGTATCTGCAAGCTGTGCGATCGGACCGCACGTGTTTGCATACGCAGCCGTGATTCTGTAATTGTGGATGGTTGGAGGAAATTCGCTGGAAAGGCTGGTATTATTCAATATTTAGTGCTCGCAGTTGTAAAGTGCTCAACAGGAGCTTCACTGGAGAGGCGGAAGTGTGACTGGATCACTTATAAATAACTTATTTGTGGCTGGATCATGTAGAAATAATTTATTGTAGAAATGTATTGCAATCAGAGGTGCAGGCACCAATGTATTATTTGAAATGCACTTATTGTGTTACATTGGGATGTGTTTTGTATGCAAGTGTCATTGTTTGGGTTTGTAACATTGCTAGAGGAAGTCTGTTTGCTGATAGCAGGAAATGTTAAGTAAGTCTTTATGTGAAGTGACAAACACTTGTTTAGCCTGTATACCCAGCAGGGGGCCCCTGCCTGGCTGTCTGGCGTGACTGTATCTCAAAGAATGCAAGCATCAAGTTTTAGCACATAACAGAGAAGTATAAATATTGTTAGCTTTGCATTGTATGTAAATCCATGTTTGGGTAAAAAAATTGCATACTGATTTTAAAAAACAGCCTGTGAGGCTGTATCCAAATCAGTATAAAAAGCACTGTCTTGAATTGAAAATTGTTCTTCTGTTTCCATCTGACCTGAGCACTGGTACCTTCAATCAGTGTGACTGCAAATAAACATCACTTGATTCAAAGACCTACTTGAAAACATCTTCCATGCTGAAAATCCTGTGACCTACAGATTAGACCCAAAATCGAATCCGTTCCCGGCTGTTTCTGAGGTTTGCACCCAGCATCCAGTACCACCGATCTCTACCTGCAACCAAGCAGCTCTGGCCAGTGTGATAGGCCAGGGGGGATCCATCCACAGCAACCCTGATCTATAGGAAGAGGTCGGGAGTACCAGGCCAGGTACACCAGTGACAGGGTACATAAGCAGCGTCAGTTATCCAGAACAAACCCGGTTGTGGGGCAATCGATGGGCATCACCTCCTGCAGCGACCCGTGAACAGTCATCTGCTGCACCCAGATTGGGCTCTCTTCACTTCACTAAATTTGATGACACTGTTGGAGATATTGATGGACATCTGCAGGTGTTTGCAATTTCTTGTAGCCTCCATGACTTCCCCAAACAGGAGTGGGTAAAGTATCTGGTTCCCATGCTACAAGGTGGTGCATTGGAAGCATATTGGACCGTAGCCCAGCAACCCAGGAAAAAGCATGTGGCAGAGAGGCCACACTGGCAGAAGCACCAGTTTAACAGCCAACCACAAAGGACTGTACAATCGGGAGGACACCCCTCTTCTACTCATCCCCAAAAGCAAGTACCTAACCCTTCGGGTACCATTCGCAAGCCACCGCCCCGTCCTGTCCCTGAGAGTTATCAGAGACCACCGGAACCCAGGCTGGAGAAGTGCTACAACTGTGGAAAAACCAGTCATTTAAGGATGAACTGTTGCACAGCCCCAGCACCCCAAACTCGTGCCCCTAAACCGAGTCCTGGGGCCCAGCTGACATGCTTAACCAGCAAAGGTGAGCCAACCGTGCCAGCCCAACGGAGTGTGGTGTGTCTGAAGTTGACTCAGCAGAGAGAGTTACTTGTTTTTCCAAAAGACCCCCAAAAGACATTTGGAGGAACCTGCAGCCGGTCCAAGTGCAACCCCTGCAGGGAGAAGGATTGAGAGACTTAGGGGCATCCAGAACTGTAGCGAGCCCTCATTTTATTGATCCTGCTGCAGTTTTACTGGGTCGTACTGCCAAAGTTACCATGGCAGATGGACTAGAGAAGGAAGTAACTGTCGCAAGGGTGTTTCTGGACTAAGGAGATGGCCAGGAGTTGCGAGATGTTGCCGTTATGGATGGCCTCCCAACAGATGTGATCTTCGGCAACGAGGTTGGGGGTGGAATTGTGACCGCATTTCTCAACTCTATTACCTGGAGCCAAGCTGCCCGACTGCATTCTTCAGGATCTACACCTGCACAACCCAGGCCAGAGGAAAAGAGCACAGCTGCTAGACAACAGCCATCACCAGGAACCACAGCTTCAGCCAGCACTTTGCCTCTGGAAAGACTGCGTCCCCTAGCAACGCAGAGGATGTTGTCTCTTGCCAACCTTAACTTGTGGGGGTGGCAGGGGATGCTCCTGTCCCTAGCAGCATGCCAGCTCCACAGTGACACCCCTTTGACTGACTCCACTTTGACTGACCCTAGTCACCGCAGCATAGACCCCTCTGCAGCGTATCCTAACTTAGACGATAGTGAGGGCCGCAGGGAAGAGTTCAGGGCAGCGCAGCTCTCTGATCCCTCACTGAAAGGCATGAGGCACCAGGCTGGCAGCAGCCTTCCAGCGAGGGAGGTAGGGAGTGTGACCTGGCATAAAGGATTGTTGTACCGTTTAACTAGGAATGTAGATGTGGATTGATCAGTCCGGGAACAAATTCAACTGGTGGTACCACAGGGCTTTCGTGTGCAACTAATGTCAGTTGTACATGAAATCCCTTTGGCTGGACACCAGGGAAGAGACTGAACACTAAAGCACCTGACACAGAACTTTTTCGTGCCTGGAATGTCGGATGACGTCTGGGCCTACTATAAGTCCTTTGATGTGTGTCAGCGTCTCAGGCACCCCAGTGCTCATGCTCCCCTCAGGTCCTTGCCAATAATTGGGGAACCTTTTCAGCAAGTGGCTGTGGACATAGTAGGTGCCCTGCCTGTGCCCAGTAGATCAGGGAAGAGGTACAACCTCACCGCGGTCGACTATGCTAACCGGTATCCAGAGGCTGTAGCTCTGCCCTCATTAACTGCGGAAAAGGAAGCGCTGCTAGGAGAATTTAGCAGAGGAGGGTTCCCTAGTGAGATCCTAAACGATCAAGGGACACAGTTCAGGAGTGAACTGGTCCAGCATTCATCACCCCATGTGGCCTGTTCGAGTTTAAGTCCATGCCATTTGGGATGAAGAATGTGCCAGCCACCTTCCAGCGTGTGGTTGATTACCTGCTGGAAGGGTGTAAAGGCTTTGCTCAGGCATACTGGGGTGACATTGCCATTTTCAGTAAATCCTGGGAGGATCATCTGAACCATGTAGGGCAAGTGTTGGAGAAAATTCAGTGGGCAGGTCTGACCATCAGAGCAGACAAGTGTCAAATGGGGATGTCAGAGGTGCAGTACCTGGGTCATTGTGTGGGGGGAGGTAGTGTTAAGCCAATAGCAGCTAAGGTAGAGGTAATCCGAGACTCGCCCCGGCCCACAACCCAAAGACAAGTACTGGCCTCCTTAGGGACCTCAGGCTACTACAGACGTTGCGACCCAAACTTTAGTAATGTAGCGAAGCCCCTGACAGATCTCACTAAGAAGAAACTCCCCAAAGTAGTTGACTAGACACCCGCATGTGAGCTGGCATTTCATTCGTTAAGGAAGCCCTGGAACGTGCTCCAGTACTGTTGCGCCTAATTATGACAAGGACATTATTGTGCAAACTGACGCATCACTGTATGTACTGGGAGCAGAACTTAGCCAGGTGGGGCCAGATGGGCAGGAGCACCCTGTGGCCTATTTGAGCAGATAACTGCTAAATCGGGAGGTTGGGTATGCCACAATTGAAACGGAATGTTTGGCCATTGTGTGGGCAGTGAAAAAACTTCAACCTTATTTGTATGGATGACATTTTACTGTGGTGACTGATCATAATCCTTTAATGTGGCTACAACACACCTCAGGGAAAAATGGCCGTTTGTTGCGCTGGAGCCTTGCCCTGCAAATTTATGACTTTCACATAATTCACAAGCAAGTAAAGGCTCACAGCAATGCGGATGGACTGTCTCGGCAGAAAGAACCGCATTCCCTGGGTCACCCCCGTTAACCCTAAGAACTGCGGGCCAGGAGCCAAATCGTTGGGAAATGGCACGCTGGTTGCCCGCATGGACATGGGATGGAGGAGTGTGACTGGATCACTTTTAAATATCTTATTTTTGGCTGGATCCTGTACAAATAATTTATTGTAGAAATGTATTTCAATCAGAGGTACAGGCACCAATGTATAATTTGAAACGCAATAATTTGAAATTTATCGTGTTACATTGGGATGTGTTTTATATGAAAGTGTCATTGTTTTGGTTTGTGGCTTTTGTCGAAGTCAGCAAATTGGATAAAGTCATTTCAATTAAAGTCTAGCAAACTTGGTTGTCTTTGTCTGAAAAGATGCATACGGTACGCTACGGCGTACAAGGGCACGCTACGGCGTGAAAGGGCGTACGCAGCTACTACACGTGGCAGCAACAGTAATTGGTCTTTTACCATACATTCGCACAAACACGCATACTTATAAAATAGTACACATTAATGGTAGTTGCAACACATAGTCAGTTATGTCGAAATATAGTAGTATTTATATGTTATATTAGAGTTACATGCATATTAGTGAAATACACGGAACAGGTTGAAGGAATAACATCATGAGTGGTATCATAATGAACCTCGTTACATATCCTACTGTTTGGTTCACTCTGCGAGGGAATCGCAGAGTGCATACACAAGTTATGAATGATAGGGAATTATGAACTACTTAAGACTAAGGAATCTTGGCGGGAAGAGCCGAGCATACCCCCTGGAGAGGTGACCCCCTCCTTTGGATTCCTTAGGATGAACTAGGCAATGATTGACAACCCCTTGGACCTTCCTGAGACCTGGACCAATAGATGCAAGCTATACCATCTTCATTGTATTACTGTATTTGATTGTGTATATAAGCAGCAGCTTGTGATCCAGTGTGCAGACATCTTGTCCCCAGACTTTAGGACTGAATGACTGCACTGGATCCAGAGCGCCTGCGATAAGTAACGGCTGTATTTATTATTACTTCGCTTGAGCATATTTATTCTACTATTTGCGAATAAATCTTTGTGCTTTGGAAACACAACTCGAGGTTCGACAATCGTTATTGGTTAGCGACAATACGCACATAACAATTTGGGGGCTCGTGAGCTTTGGAGGTTTCGTTGCCGATGATACGCAAGACCAACGGATTTCAGTTCCGCAACAAAGGGTGGAGACGCGTCATATACGGGTAAGAACATATTGTGTTCAAAACCTGAATTTTACTCTGTGTTGTGAAACCGAATGTCCGTTTTGCATTATCTAGGGCACGCTAACTAGAACCTAGGGACAAAAGAGAAAACTGTTTCTTTTTTCTGTCATTGTGCGTTTTAACTGTATTGCATTGCTTAGCGTATGTGTATTTCCTGCTGTGCGTACGCGAACTTCCGATAGATTTGCCACGTGGTTAAACAATCGTCTTGATAGTTATTATATGTGCATAATATAATTACTTGTGAAAACCTCTTGGACATTATTACTATTGTTGGGAATTCTTTTATTTTCTGCGCAGAAAAGGTGTATGTCGTGTGTTTTGTTGACTTTAAATACACTAAGGTTTTATCTATTGCAAAATAGAGTGTCAGTTGCTGTTTGATGAGGCAGGTGCCCAACTGGTGTACGGTATACAAAGCAGGTATACCGGGGGGCGGAAACTGAATAAGTTTTCGCGACGTGCACCCAAGGGTAATCGCATCGCTTACGGATTAGCTTTAAGCGTTGCGATTGCACCGCACGGCAAGGAAAGCCGTGATTGTGACTTGGGAGTAACGGGGAGGAATTACGTTGGTAAGGCTGGTAATTGACTTTACCGGATGCTACCAGTTGTAATAAACTCAACAGATTTTGTTGGAGAGTCAGGGGTGATCAGGAAGCTGATAACCCTTTAGTCCGCATTGATATTTCTGTATTAGGGGTCCTTGTTTAATACAAGAGGAAGCGAGTGGACGCGGCTTGTAGCAAATACGTCCACAGGCCGGTAAAATATCTCTAGCGGTAGTGTTGTAAATTAGTTGCTGAATATTGTGTTATTTCTGGAACCCTATTTTGTGGCAGGATATTGTGATATTTCTGGGACCCTATTGTTCAATATGGGTGCTAAGCAAACGCTAGAGAAGGCCAAGGTACTGCCTAAGGAAGGTCCTATTGGTTCAGCGAGATTTCTCATGTGTAAGAAATATGGTGCATACGCAACTGCGTATTGCGACACATGGGTCAAGATGACCAAAGGTTGTGATAGGCCTTTCCCAACAATAGGGAGTTTTAATGCAGAGGTACTAAATACTGTAAAAGATAAAGTATGGTTGATTACCTCTACGAAAGTGAGGAATAAATATAATGATTGTTTAAAATTGTGGCAAATGGAAGGTAACACGTGGCAGAGCAGCGAATGCAAAGCGGAAGTAGGCGTGGCTAAAAGTGCGCGCACAACGGAAGTAACCGTCGAGAAGCGTGGCGAACTCAGCGCAAGCACGCCCCCGTCACCTTATGTGGCGGGAGCGGTAAGTACAGCCGGTATTAAAACTGAAAAAAGAAAAATTGCTAAGTTGTATCCTGTTTTAAGCCAGTTTAAATCAAGTGTATCTGAAGATGAAGATGAACCCACTGTGATCTCGGCCATTGCCCATGCTGTTAGTGTACTAGAGGCTCAGCGCAAGTATGAGAAAATGGCTGAGATAGGTGAGAGTAGCGTGATCACTAGGAGTGAAAGCGTTCTAAATCTAGAACCAGCAAATCCTGTAGTGTCCCCTGAAGTCAGTGAGCCAGAGGGTGCGTACCCAGTCCGCACAATATCAGGAAACCGGATAAGGATGGTGTAGTTCCTTTAAGAAATGTTACAATGCATTGTCCCTGGACTAGATCAGAATTACGTTCCATTATGACTGAATTCCCAGATCCTAGAAAGGAGTTAGCTAAATGTCAAAAATTTGTTAAAGACTTAGGAAATGCCCACGAACCAACCAATAAGGATTGGCGTGTAGTGTTGAGGGCGTGTCTTCCTCCCAATACTAACATACAAAAATGTATTGAAGATTGTCTGTTGGAGGAAGATGACACCTTGACTGATGAGATTAACCAAAAGAATATAGAAAGAATTGTCAAACATTTAGCCATATATTTTCCAGTAGTGGTAAATTGGAGTAAGATTTTCACCATAAAACAAAAAGACAGTGAAACTGCAGCGGATTATTTTGGTAGAGCTCTTGCATAAATGACACAGTTTACGGGGGTATCAGATATAAGGGAGAACCCACATCATAGGGAAGTAGCGGTAACAGTACTGATGAATGGTTTAAAGGAAAATCTAAAAACAAGAGTACAAACCTCAATCCCTGGTTGGAGAGGCAGCACGGTAGATTCTCTTAGAGAAGTTGCTGTGGAACATGACAAAAATATCTTTAGGAAAAGGGAAGAAAAGAGTGACAAGTTGATGACGGTGAGTATACAGGCATTAGGGGAAATGCATACACGACCACCAGCATATAACCCACATAACGGGAAACGCAGAATGTTCAGATGTTACAATTGCAAAGAAGAAGGACATATGAGAAAAGATTGTACAAAGGGAAGGTATAATCCTAATGAAGGGTCACATAGATATCCTCCAAGGAGGGATTCACATAGACTAGAAGACTCACATTTACCAGCGCTTATTACAGCAGCAAATGCTGCGCGTGAAATCAATAGTCAGCGCTAGGGGTCAGGTCATACCTGTAGTCTACAGCCAGTGAGGTTAACTGAGAGTCAGAGTGAAGAACCAACAATGATAGTTGACATAGCTGGTAGGAAACAAACTTTTCTCGTAGATACAGGGGCGGCCCGATCTGTGATAACCTCTCCTTTCAATCTACAGGTGACCAGTAAAACTATTCCAGCTATGGGGGTAACGGGAAAAGTGTTACATTATCCTCTAACTAAACCCGCGGAAGTTACTATCGGGCCTCTGCATACTAAGCATTCGTTTCTCTTGGCTGCAGCGGCTCCTACTAACTTGCTAGGGAGAGACTTGTTATGTAAAATGGGATGTGTCATATACTGTACTTCTGACGGTGTGTTCTTAGATATACCCGAGAAGGTCGCACATGAGGTACAGGATATATTGGACACCCCTCAAAGGTTAATGTTACACTCTACTGTTATAGAACAAAGTCCATCTCAAGTAAAGGGGATGTTGCTGGAAATACCAGGTTCCCTATGGACCAGAGATGGACAGGACACTGGACTGATGGCAAACGTAGCCCCTGTCATGGTCAATCTAAAAAGTGGTAGGATAGCTCCAAAAATCCCACAGTATCCATTAAAACCGGAGGTGGAACTAGGGGTATATCCTGTTATTGAGAGGCTGTTACAACAAGGGATTTTAATTCGTACAGCCAGTACAGCAAATAGTCCCATTTTCCCTGTGAAGAAGAATGGGGGGAGGGGCTATAGATTAGTCCAGGACTTAAGGGGAATTAATAAAGTTGTTGAGAGCCAATTCCCCGTAGTGCAGAATCCAGCTGTCATCCTCATGCAGATTCCACCGTCTACCAGTCATTTTACTGTGATTGATCTATGTTCTGCTTTCTTCTCAGTCCCTCTTCACCCTGACTGCCAATACCTTTTTGCATTCTCCTACCGGGGAGTGCAATACACATGGACCAGACTACCCCAGGGGTTCATTGACAGCCCCAGTATTTTCTCCCAAGCCTTACATGACTGTTTGCAATCCTTTCAACCCCACAATGGGTCTGTTCTAATTCAATATGTGGACGATTTGTTGTTGTGCTCTGATTCTTTTATGTCATGTTTACATGATACTAAATTGTTGTTGCTTCATCTTTCACAAACAGGGCACAAGGTGGCAAAGGATAAATTACAGCCATGCCAGACTAAGGTCAAATACTTAGGACACTGCCTCACTAAGGGGCTAAGACACCTGACAACCGACAGAATTGAGGCCATACAACACATGACTCTGCCGCAGAGCCAGAAGCAGATTCGTACTTTCTTGGGGATGTGTGGATACTGTACATCGTGGATCCCAGGTTTTTCTATTCTGGCATTACCATTGCAGGAGCTAGTCTCTTCCTCAAAACCAGAACGTGTTGTACACACGGAAGAGTCAGAGCAAGCGTTCTTTAATCTTAATGATAGTCTGACTAGAGCACCTGCATTGGGAATACCTGATTATGAAAAGCCTTTTGAGCTATTCTGTACAGAAGCTGATGGTTGTGCAGCAGGTGTCCTCGCACAGAAACATGGTGACGCTAGCAGACCGGTAGCATACTACAGTGCACAATTAGACAATGTGGCAAGATCACTCCCAACATGTCTCAGAAGTGTAGCAGCGACGGCTCTTCTGGTAAGTAAGAACGAGGACGTAGTATTAGGACATAATTCAACTATCTATACACCCCATGCTGTATCAGCTCTGTTAAATTCAGCCCAAACCAGACATGTTTCTTCAGCTAAATTCACAAAGTGGGAACTAGCCCTGATGGCACCCTCAAACATCACCATCAAGCGATGTAGCAACTTAAATCCAGCTACATACCTTCCGTATGTGTCTCTAGAGACACAAAGGGTGGAAGGTGAGGAGACCCTGGTAGATGATGAGTTAGGCAAGAATACTGACACGCATGACTGTATGGAACACCTGAATCAGACCTTTACTGCAAGGCGTGACATACGTGACACCCCCTTAGAAAATGTAGATTTTACGTTTTATACAGACGGAAGTTGCCATAGACAGACAGAGACAGGAGAGCTATGTACTGGTTACGCTGTTGTAGACGATCAGGATGTGATAGAAGCTGAACCCCTGGGTCCACCTCACTCAGCCCAGGTGGCGGAACTAGTAGCACTAAGGAGAGCGTGTGAATTGGCAGAGGGTAAATCAGCTAATATATATACTGACTCTAGGTACGCCTTCGGGGTAGTGCACGATTTGGGGGCCCTTTGGCGTCTTAGAAACTTTACGACAGCAGCAGTTACACCAGTGGCACACTCACAACACATAAAAGGACTTCTGACAGCGATACAGTTACCCAGAACAGTAGCCGTCATAAAGTGCAAAGCCCATACCTTTGAAGAAGACCCAGTGTCATTGGGCAACAACAGGGCAGACAAAGCTGCTAAATGGGCAGCAGGGCAACCTATGACTGTATCGACCGAGACTATGATGGTTTTTCAGACATTAGACATGCAGAAATTAATTGAAATGCAAGATTTGTGTTCCCTGCAGGAAAAGGCGGTCTGGAAGGCGAAGGGATGTGGTCAAGAGTCCTCAGGACTCTGGAGGGATGGACAAAGTAAGCCTGTAGCTCCCCGAACATACTATCCAAGCCTGGCTGAAGCAGCACACGGTCTGACTCACCTGGGTAAAGAAGGTATGTGCAAACTGGTGAGAGCATACTGGTGTGCTCCCGGATTTTCCTCTCAAGCTGGTAAGAAAGCAATGTCATGTCTTACTTGTTTGAGAAAAAATGTTGGGAAAACTATTCCAACTGAGCCATCCCACATCCCTCCTACAGACGGACCTTTTCAGGTAATACAAATTGACTATATCCAATTACTACCGTGCAGAAATTTAAAGTATGTGTTAGTGTGTATTGATGTGTTTTCCGGTTGGGTAGAAGCATATCCGGCAGCCACTAATACTGCTGTGTTCACTGCAAAGAAAATTGTACAAGACTTTGTGTGTAGGTTCGGTATCCCTAGAATCATTGAAAGTGATAGGGGTACCCATTTTACTGGTGATATCTTCCAAAATATGTGTAAACTCATGGGAATCGGTAGCAGACTTCACACCCCTTACCGACCACAAGCCCACAAGCCAGTGGTAAGGTGGAGAGAGTAAACGGTACTATAAAGAACAAGCTTGGTAAGATAATGGCTGAAACTGGGTTGGCATGGCCTGAGGCTTTGCCATTGGTCCTCCATAGCATTCGAACCACTCCTAGACCTCCTCTTAATCTGTCCCCCTTTGAGATACTGTTCAGGCGACAACCTCATTTGATCGTGAGTCCACAAGACGACTTGAAGTGTAATAATGAAGTGACTGTACAATATCTTATAAAAATGAGTAGACAGCTAAAACAACAACAAAAACGAAAAATGCTGTCACCTGGTATGCCAGAAACGATCTGTCATGATGTTGAACCTGGAGACTATGTTATGATCTGCAATTTCTTACGTTCAGGTTGTTTAACAGACCGTTGGGAAGGCCCGTACCAAGTGCTGCTGACCAGTACTACATCACTGAAGGTTGCAGAGAGAGACACTTGGGTCCATTCCACCCACTGCAGGAGAGTCCATAATCCGGAGAAAGTGCAAGATAAAACTAAGACCGACTACATAGAGCTGTCACTTGTGACTCTGTTCCGGGAGACCTAAAGCCTGCAGTCGAGACACCTGAACCAGAGACGTTGCCTCAGAACTATCCTTCCAGCGATGGAGTGGCGGGTTTTGTTTTTCTTTTGTTCCAGGATTTTCCTTGTTTTTACTCTTTCTAGGACATTCTATTTTTGTGAAGGAGGATGGAGGACGGAGGAGAGTTCTGGGAGTGATACGGATGAAATGGAGGCAGAAGAAAAGTTAATAGAATACTCAGAGCAGCCCATTATCAAACTTGGTCCGGGGTTATGAAAAGGTCTGCTAGCTCCGGAACTCGGAGGCAGTGTGAGGGGCTATTGTCTGATGAGTATTGTATCTGCAAGTTCTGCGACTCCCTAGTTGAAGAGAGATGCATCCAACGATGCCAGTCCCCCAGTACTCTGAATATAGGCGGGCATCCTTTGGAGGATTATCACTCCCTGGTGGGTAAGGTGCTAAACCAAACCGAGTGTTGGGTGTGCTCTCATGTGCCGCAAGGGCAGCATAATATAGGACTAATGCCATTCCCTCTAAACATATGTGAAGTACTCGAATTGAGGGGTGGGAGGCCCATAGACGGGAGGTACAATAACACTAGGTTCCCTAGTCTGACGCTTCGACAATACTCCATAGGCAGGTCTTTGCTGTGCCTAAACATATCTCATGCAAAGCGCCTGGAGAATTGGGAGGCTGACCTATTAGATCAGACAATGGCTCGCCACACTCATTTTAGAGGGAGACTCACAATGTCACTACTAGGCAGGAATGTTGATGGAAGTCACAGATTAGGGCGTATAACCAAACATAAGAAGGTATCCATTGGAAAAGTCTCTACAGATAAATGTAAAAATGTCATTAATGCCGACACGTGTCTAGAACAAATGGAGACACTGGGCATGGGTAGTTTTATCAAAACTCTGTGTGATATAATTCATGGGCATACTGTTCCTTATGTTCTCCCTGATGATGTGTATTTTGTTTGTGGGAGGAAAGCGTATTCCTGGGTGACCCCGAGTTCCAAGGGCTTGTGTTTCTTAGCTAAACTGGTTCCTGAAATCATGACTATTACTCATGAAGAAATGGTTGGTATTCACAAGACTACATCACCACCATACATACACACACAGTATGAACACCGTGGCAAGAGAAATATGATTCCTGGTGAGGAACCCATAGCTACAAAATTGATTAGTGAAACTGCTGGTTTCCAAGTTATGGTTGCTCTAGAACTCACCAGGACCGCTCGGGGAACATTAAACTTTAAATATATCCAAGACCTAGCTAAATTAATAGATAATATCACCGAGATGTATGATGACAGTTTCAGGTATACTGGAAGGGAGCTACAAGCGTACAAGAAGGAGTTGGTGCAACATAGACTGGTACTAAATTATCTCACCTCTATTACTGGTGGGTACTGTGTGACACTGGCCACCCAGTTCGGTGTCAAATGTTGCACGTACATTACTAATAATACGGATGATCCTAAAGACGTTATAGACTGGAAGATGGATGAAATTTTGCAGCTGAAATGGGAATTTCGAAAGAGCCATAATTCTTCGTTATATGAGGTTGGGGAAAAGGTGGTGGCTTGGTTCTCGTGGTTGAACCCTGTGAAATGGTTCTCCGGTCTGGGGGAGTGGGTACAGGAAATGGTTGCTAGTGTAGGTAAGCTCCTTCTCCTTATACTGGGTGTCATCTTAGCAATTGGTTTAGTTGTCAAATGTGTTCCTACTGTGTTGAAGTGTGGAAAATGGTCTCATAGGAGTTACACTGAGAAAGAGACTGAAAGGGTGGTACCAGATACCGAGATCATGGTCTGTGAAGAAGTATTGTATAATCCTGAACTTGAAACAGTGATTGGGTGATAGTTTAGTACACTATCAAAGGGTGGAGCTGTCGAAGTCAGCAAATTGGATAAAGTCATTTCAATTAAAGTCTAGCAAACTTGGTTGTCTTTGTCTGAAAAGATGCGCATGGTATGCTACGGCGTACAAGGGCACGCTACGGCGTGAAAGGGCGTATGCATCCACTACACGTGGCAGCAACAGTAATTGGTCTTTTACCATACATTCGCACAAACACGCATACTTATAAAATAGTACACATTAATGGTAGTTGCAACACATAGTCAGTTATGTCGAAATATAGTAGTATTTATATGTTATATCAGAGTTACATGCATATTAGTGAAATACACGGAACAGGTTGAAGGAATCACATCATGAGTGGTATCATAATGAACCTCGTTACATATCCTACTGTTTGTTTCACTCTGCGAGGGAATCGCAGAGTGCATACACAAGTTATGAATGATAGGGAATTATGAACTACTTAAGACTAAGGAATCTTGGCGGGAAGAGCCGAGCATACCCCCTGGAGAGGTGACCCCCTCCTTTGGATTCCTTAGAATGAACTAGCCAATGATTGACAACCCCTTGGACCTTCCTGAGACCTGGACCAATAGATGCAAGGTATACCATCTTCATTGTATTACTGTATTTGATTGTGTATATAAGCAGCAGCTTGTGATCCAGTGTGCAGACATCTTGTCCCCAGACTTCAGGATTGAATGACTGCACTGGATCCAGAGCGCCTGCGATAAGTAACGGCTGTATTTATTATTACTTCGCTTGAGCATATTTATTCTACTATTTGCGAATAAATCTTTGTGCTTTGGAAACACAATTCGAGGTTCGACAATCGTTATTGGTTAGCGACAATACGCACATAACACTTTCCTAGAGGAAATGCATTATTTCTTATGGTATATATCTGATACAATAAGTCTCTGTTGAGGAAGACTTTTGTGTGTTTTGGTGGGGAAGTGACTTGTTTGGGGTTTTGTGGCTTTCTTTGGGAATTCTCCAGTGGAGGAAATGTGTATTCTACAACTATGTGAAGAAGAAAATCCCATGCTAATTAGACTGCTGTTAGATTTCCTGTGTCCAAAATAAGATGCAGGAAATCACAGCAAGTTTTAGCACAAAGCAGAGAAGTGAAAATATTGTTAGCTTTGCATTGCATGTAAATCCATGTTTGGGTAAACAAATTGCATCCTGATTCTAAAAATAGTTAAAAATAGCCTGTGAGGCTGTGTCCAAATCTTTATGAAAATCACTGTCTTTTATTGAAAATTGTTCTTCAGGTTCCATCTGACCTGATCACTGATACCTTCAAGCAGTTTGACTGCAAATATAGATCACTTGCTTCAAAGACCTGCTTGAAAACATCTTCCACGCTAAAAATCCTGTGACCTACAGATTAAACCCAAAATCTAATCTGTTCCCGGCTGTTTCTGAGGTTTGGACTCAGCCTCCAGTACCACCGCTCTGCCCACAACCCAGCAGCTCTGGCCAGTGTGATAGGCCAGGGGGCATCCATCCACCGCAACCCTGATCTATAGGAAGAGGTCAGGGGTATCAGCCCAGGTGCCCAGTGAGGGGGTACACTAGCTGTGAGAGTAACTTACAAGGATGCGGTTCTTGATGCCGCTAAGGTGTCCAGTGGTGGCAGCAGCTTAAGCCCCTCCTACTGCGGTTAGAGGGCGCATTTCGGAGAAAGAAAGGGGACAGTGACAAGGCGAGCCCAACCAGTCCCCAGCAACACAACAGACAGGGTGGCATAGGCGGTCCATCCTGTCACATTAGTGTATAGGGTATATCTGTTCAGTAGTGTACTAATGTATAGTGTATATCGATTCAGTAATGTAGTAGTGTGTACTGAATATCTATTTAGTGTATATTTTGTGAAAGTCAAATAATTGGATGAAGCAAACCAAATTAATTAATATTGTTTTACCATGCGATTGCGATTGGTATGCCATGTGTTATGACGCAATTGCACGGATTAATAACACACACATTTATATTTGCACTTACACTCGTAAATAATACACATTTATTTAGGTTTCAATCCACATTTATTTATTAGTAAAATGTATTAGAGTTTGTTTATACATAAATTATAATATATTAAAGATATCTAAGGCTCAGGATATAGAAAATGCATCATATTTAGTGTCATTTTGATCTGCACATTACCATCTGGAATCTGCAATTATCCACGAAGCGATCTCTTCCCGTGAACACTAGTTATGGAAGATAAAATATTAAGTGTTCAAAATGACATTGTGTGAAATCTGGTTTAGCTCAGTTCCTTAGGCACAGCATGTGTTCAGCTGTTGTGGGTGAGGTGGTCACACCTTATCAGAGGAATCCTTTGAATTAACCTATAACCAGCAGACAACTGCAACGTCATTAACCCTTAGCCAATGAAGACCCCTAGACGTGATGCTTGTGTACATAGTGACATCATCAGTAGTTTTTTTATACTGAAACTATAGATAAGAAAGCTTCTCCCCCAGCTCTCTCTTAGCCTGACTATAGACAACATGGCTCTATCTTATCCTGGGCCCAGGTGAAGCACTAGAGGAAATATAATGTATTCAGTGTTTTCATACTTTCCTGCTTTATTGTAATATCTTTCATGTGTAATAATGGTCTGCTGCAAATCCTGCTATATTTTGCAATTAAATATCTTTGTGCTTTGGAACCACAATAATTGCATTGGACAATCTTTATTGGTAAGCAATAAAATGAACTTAACAATCTATTCAGTAGTGTAGTAGTGTATAACTACCCAGTAATGTATAGTCTATATCTATTCAATAGTGTATTAGTGTATAGTGTATATCTATCAGTAGTATAGTACCGTATATCTTTTCAGTAGAGTTGCTCATGATAGCTTAGCCTGGGGGATTATCATACTACATGACTTGGCTATATATTATTTTAAATCCCAAAAATTATATTGTGTCAGAAAAATTAAGTTATATAAACCAATACTGCAATAGTAGTGTTAGGAAACATATTTTGAAGACCTGGACGATGTTCTTAAATATATATATATATATATATAAAAAAATGTCTGATATTTTTTTAGGGGGAGAAATGCCACCTCCAAATTAAATACATGGAGCTGCTCCCATCGTTTGATCCTCAATCAGCCAAGGAGCTCATATGATATGGAAATAAAGAACAACAATAGAGCACTAGTAATGTACTAATTTATAGTCCATTGTTATGACATTATAATCAATTTGGGCATAATTATAACATAAAGAATTTATCAGAAATTTGCTTTCAGCCAATGATTCCTCCTATTTTAGTTGTTCCCTCTAATGATGCACCGTTATGTTCCACGCAGGGTTTCTACATGTCCTATAAGCAGAATAGGAACAAGAGAGCCCCCCAGGGGTAACAGTATAGTATTTTAGAGAACTTAAATCACTCAAAAATAATTGAATCACATACATGACAATCTTATTTGTAATAATTCATGCTTGTACGTGACGGCATCCAGGGGTTTAAAAGCAGATTCCTTGAATGTAAGTTTCACCCCAAATGTTCTCATTATTCCTATAAATATCATAAACCAAAACAAAAAATGTGTAGTAAAATGATTTAATTAACAAATATTAAATTAAAAACGGCTCTATCATCACCTTTGTCCACCGCTGTACTCCACCGTCACAGAACCGGGTCCCCCTGAACCGAAGGGACTCTGCAGGATCTTGATGTCACACTTCTACACGTCCTTTGTGCTAGTCTAAGTGTATGTATAACCAAGCACTTGTTCCTCCAGTCTCCTCAACCAGAAAAATAGCAATCAGAGAAATAACAGAATAATCAGAGCTGGAGAAGGCTCCTGGTGAAGTATTTCAAATCACCATAAAATGTCTTAAAAGTTCTGTAAGTAACCTGTGTACAATAGGCACAATCCTGTATACAACAAATAGGAAGAAATTGTGGCGATAGGGTCATTTATCTTTACTACAACATGCTCTACATGTCCTAATCTGTGGCCAAATGACTACACAATGCCTCTGTGAATGATTTTCAATCCTCTAAATACAGGCGGTTTACACCTGACCCCGACCACCCGCTTCTTCAGCCGTATCCGAGACTATATCCCAGGATGACTCTATACGTCATTGCTCGAACACACCCTTACTGTACATTGCCCATGTTACAACACCCCTCTGTCAAATGAGGATACCCATGTTTATTTATTACCTGCTGATGACTATGTAAAATGAGTGTCATCTGTAATGTCAGAGGATGTAAAGAGGATGGAATTCATTTAATATTAATTTTTTATATACAGAAAAGCCGTCGGCGCTCAGTTCAGGGTGTTCTATGGTAAGAAACTATGAATAGATAACAGAAATGACAGTTACAGCTCATAACTTCTATCTAATGCTGCAGGAATAAGTCCATGGGGCAAATAATTCTAACGTCCAACCTTGTAGGTCGTGTGCTGGATGTAACCTGGTCAGTGTGGAGATGTCCCAGCATATATCCTACTTGGGTAATGTTTATTATATCTTCCCACAGGCTGTTAAGCCCTCCTGGTGTGTAGCATTCAGTAGCAGGTAATAGCCAAATATAGAGTGGTAAATCATTAAAAGTTGATAGCATTTATTTATATAATATTTAGTAGACATTTACATCAAAGTTAAATATAATCGGTATAAGTCCCCGTCTGTGCGGCTGGATGTTAGCGCCGTTGCCGGATATCAAGGCTTTAGGTGTTACAGCAATCTGTTCATTCAGTGATAGGTATGAGAAAGTCAGTTAGTGTTACTGAGCTCAACGCGTTTCATTCCACAAACGGAACTTTCTCAGTAGCAGAGTATACATGACTTGTGCAGACTTGAAGTCAGTTTTAAACGTGAGGTTGTAGATCTGGACCATCTGCCATTAATCAGTTAGTTGGCAGCAGGGCTGCCAAGAGAAATTCAGGGCCCGGGTACAACAAATTCATGGGGCCCCCCCTCATAGTCGAGTAAGCTGCAAAAAAATTCTAGGAGTTTGGTGATACATTTAGGGGCGTGGCAATGCGCCGTTGGGGCGTGGCTAGCCTGACAGCGGCGCAAAATTTTTTGGGGGTGTGGTCATACATTTGGGGGCATGGCAATGCGCCGTTGGGGTGTGGCTAGCACATCAAAATCACTAGGTCCTGAATTCACCAGAGCGTCACATATGTCCCAGCACTCCTGACTTTTAAGACATCTAGCACCACAGTGTAGTATACAAAGAATGCAGTGTGTACACAAAAAGTTCAGTCTTTGCCTGCACCTTACATTGGGCACAACACTCAGCAAAAATTGCCATTGTCTCTACTAGAATCACAACATTTCACACACTCTGCTGCTCTCTCCTACCTGTTCTTCTCACTTTCACCACCTGTGACTGCTGCTTTCTTTAGCTGCTCCTTGTCTGGATCCTGGAATGTTGAAGGACCTATTTGGAAGAAAAAAATGGCTACAGTTAGAAAATTACAGTAAGCCCCGGCGTTAAATCAATAGCACCCACGATTAATAATTAAGCCTTCCACCAGCCCCAACATTAAAATAATAGTATTCACATTTAATAAATAAACCTAATCCCTTCCTGCAAACAGCAATACCTATTTCCCGCAATCATTATTACTGCCATTAAATAACTCATAGTCACATTTAATAAATAGACCTCATTCTCCCTAAACTCACCCCCATATTCAATAGCCCCCAAACCACCCCATCATAAATTAATAGTCCCCACTATTAAATTGCCCCACCATCACCCTACAAACAAAATAGCGCCCATTAATTAGTGCTTCTCTCCCCTTTTTTTTAGTGTTTCTCTCCCCTTTTTTTTAGTGTTTCTCGCCCCCCTTTTTTTAGTGTTTCTCTCCCCCTTTTTTTTTTAATTAGTGTTTCTCTCCCCTTTTTTTTTAATTAGTGTTTCTCTCCCCTTTTTATTTTTAATTAGTGTTTCTCCCCCCTTTTTTTTAAATTAGTGTTTCTCTCCCCTTTTTTTTTAATTAGTGTTTCTCTCCCCTTTTTATTTTTAATTAGTGTTTCTCTCCCCTTTTTTTTTAATTAGTGTTTCTCTCCCCTTTTTATTTTTAATTAGTGTTTCTCTCCCCTTTTTTTTTAATTAGTGTTTCTCTCCCCTTTTTTTTAAATTAGTGTTTCTCTCCCCTTTTTTTTTAATTAGTGTTTCTCTCCCCTTTTTATTTTTAATTAGTGTTTCTCTCCCCTTTTTTTTAATTAGTGTTTCTCTCCCCTTTTTATTTTTAATTAGTGTTTCTCTCCCCTTTTTTTTTTAGTTTTTCTCTCCCCTTTTTCTTTTTTTTTTTTTTACTCTCTGCCTCTCTCCCCTGTTTTTTTTTTACTCCTTCTTCTTTATAGCACTGTCCCTTTCTGTTTCCCTCCCCTTGCCTCTCCGCTTCTTTACTTACCTTCTTTCTTTTCTTTTCTTCTCTTCTCCTCTTTCTTCTGTCTTCTCTTCTTTCTTCTAGTCTTGTCTGGCGCTCCTCACTGACTGACGGGCGTGACTTGATGACGTCACGCCCGGCAGTCAGTGTGAATGGAGAAGAGAGGAAGGAGGGACGCAGCGCCGAACACAGGAGTATGAATCTTTCTTTTTTTTTTTTTTCTTTCCAGCTCCCCCCACCAACGACGGGCCCAGGCCCGGGTAAAATGTACCCGCTCCCCCCCCCTCTCGGCGGCCCTGGTTGGCAGTAATTAGATGTTACCAGTCCCACGTGTTTTAATCTCCGCTGTTGGTGTTGGTTTATTCGTGTAGCTAACAGTCTTTCTACACAATATAGTTTTATTATTATATATTATATTTACACCTGTTGTTTTTCCACAGTTGCGTAAATCTAATGATTATATTCCATAACCGTGTATATCAGCATAAATAAATGTAAAAATAGATATAACTAAAACAGAAATACATCAATACAATAATATTAGTAAAATATTAAAACAAACCTACCCATTTCAATGAATTAACCTTAATGTAATACCGGATTATAAATTCAAAATAACAAATGCAAAATTAGCAACAACAATATTAAACAGTATATCACAGCAACATTGCCTGCACCCCAATGTCTTGCTAACCTAGATTTATATAGAACAACTAAGTCGGGTATTTATGGTGTATATAGATGTATATAGACCAGCTAAGCCATGTATTTATGGTGTATATAGATGTATATAGACCAGCTAAGCCATGTATTTATGGTGTATATAGATGTATAGAGACCAGCTAAGCCGTGTATTTATGGTGTATATAGATGTATATAGAGCAGCTAAGCCGTGTATTTATGGTGTATATAGATGTATATAGACCAGCTAAGCCGTGTATTTATGGTGTATATAGATGTATAGAGACCAGCTAAGCCGTGTATTTATGGTGTATATAGATGTATATAGACCAGCTAAGCCGTGTATTTATGGTGTATATAGATGTATATAGACCAGCTAAGCCGTGTATTTATGGTGTATATAGATGTATATAGACCAGCTAAGCCGTGTATTTATGGTGTATATAGATGTATATAGACCAGCTAAGCCGTGTATTTATGGTGTATATAGATGTATATAGAGCAGCTAAGCCGTGTATTTATGGTGTATATAGATGTATATAGACCAGCTAAGCCGTGTATTTATGGTGTATATAGATGTATATAGACCAGCTAAGCCATGTATTTATGGTGTATATAGATGTATATAGACCAGCTAAGCCATGTATTTATGGTGTATATAGATGTATATAGAGCAGCTAAGCCGTGTATTTATGGTATATATAGATGTATATAGACCAGCTAAGCCGTGTATTTATGGTGTATATAGATGTATATAGACCAGCTAAGCCGTGTATTTATGGTGTATATAGACGTATATAGACCAGCTAAGCCATGTATTTATGGTGTATATAGATGTATATAGTCCAGCTAAGCCGTGTATTTATGGTGTATATAGATGTATATAGAGCAGCTAAGCCGTGTATTTATGGTGTATATAGATGTATATAGAGCAGCTAAGCCGTGTATTTATGGTGTATATAGATGTATATAGACCAGCTAAGCCGTGTATTTATGGTGTATATAGATGTATATAGACCAGCTAAGCCGTGTATTTATGGTGTATATAGATGTATATAGACCAGCTAAGCCGTGTATTTATGGTGTATATAGATGTATATAGACCAGCTAAGCCGTGTATTTATGGTGTATATAGATGTATATAGACCAGCTAAGCCGTGTATTTATGGTGTATATAGATGTATATAGACCAGCTAAGCCGTGTATTTATGGTGTATATAGATGTATATAGACCAGCTAAGCCATGTATATATGGTGTATATAGATGTATATAGAGCAGCTAAGCCGTGTATTTATGGTGTATATAGATGTATATAGACCAGCTAAGCCGTGTATTTATGGTGTATATAGATGTATATAGACCAGCTAAGCCATGTATTTATGGTGTATATAGATGTATATAGACCAGCTAAGCCGTGTATTTATGGTGTATATAGATGTATATAGACCAGCTAAGCCGTGTATTTATGGTGTATATAGATGTATATAGACCAGCTAAGCCATGTATTTATGGTGTATATAGATGTATATAGACCAGCTAAGCCGTGTATTTATGGTGTATATAGATGTATATAGAGCAGCTAAGCCATGTTTATGGTGTATATAGATGTATATAGACCAGCTAAGCCATGTATTTATGGTGTATATAGATGTATATAGACCAGCTAAGCCGTGTATTTATGGTGTATATAGATGTATATAGACCAGCTAAGCCGTGTATTTATGGTGTATATAGATGTATATAGACCAGCTAAGCCGTGTATTTATGGTGTATATAGATGTATATAGACCAGCTAAGCCATTTGTTTATGGATAAAGCATAAATATCCGTCTTCTGTATTCAAGATAGTTACAGTCCTTGAGTATAGTCATTCTATAGTTCTATTCTTTATGTTTTTCCCCCTCACTCCCGATCTCTTGTTCTGACTTAATGTAGTTTGTTAGTGATATCAGGATCAAATTGTATTGTCTTGTAGAGATCGTCAATGATCAAGTTAAACAGGAATATTTTCCATTCTGATATCTAGTTTCCATCATCAGTAAATATAATGATATGAGGATGGAATTGTATCGCCCTATAGTGAGGACCGATGATCTAGTTATTAGGGAATATGGAATCTATGTCCCATCATATATATCTATCTAGTTCCTGAGATGTCAGTATCCAGCTGAGAGTGATGTCACCCTACCTTGGCAGTCTGGCTGGGCCAAGATGCAAAATGTATACTTAACCTCATGTGTCAATCTCCCATTGTCCCATAGATTGTAAGCTTGCGAGCAGGGCCCTCTTACCTCTTTGTCTGTTTTACCCAGTTTGTTTATTAGTTTATTACGTTTGTCCCCAATTGTAAAGCGCTACGGAATATGTTGGCGCTATATAAATAAATGATGATGATGATGATGATGATGAGTGATCATATACACTCTGTGTCCTGAGACTCTACATGAAGTGAGGATAACAGTATAAAAGGCATTTAAGTGGAAGTGGGATATATGCTGGGACACCTCCACACTGACCAGGTTACATCCAGCACACGACATACAAGGTTGGACGTTAGAATTATTTGCCCCAAGGACTTATTCCTGCAGCATTAGATAGAAGTTATGGAATATTACAGGATATGGTGGATGCAAATCCGGCAACACTAGACAGATATTGTACGGGCAGCTCAGTGGAAAGGAGATAACCCCACTACTCAGTAATACATGGTAAAGAATGGTCTAATAGGCGCTCAAGCACAAGTGAAGTGGATGAGTATGTAAGTAATCGTAAGAGA
Organism: Mixophyes fleayi; assembly: GCF_038048845.1. Lineage (NCBI taxonomy): Eukaryota > Metazoa > Chordata > Amphibia > Anura > Limnodynastidae > Mixophyes > Mixophyes fleayi. Next base: position 402,132 of record NW_027445897.1, read on the forward strand.
TCTGGTAGTTATGTGTATTAAGTGGGATAGTGTGGATAGTACAAAGGACAGCTGGGTGAGATGTTGAATGTACAGAGGGGAAATAGTCCTGAGTATATAGTGGATATAAAAAGTCTATTAACACATAACGTCAGGCAATGAGGCAATATGTCGACTGTGAGGCTGGTGTGCACTGCTCCTGTTGTATGCAGGGGAAGCAAGCAGAGCGTGGGCTGTACCACGGATGTTCTTGATGTATGAACGGGGTGTGTAACTACACACCCCGTACATACATCAAGAACATCCTCAGGACTATTTCCTCTCTGCATATCCAACAACTCACCCAGCTGTCCTATGTACTATCCACACTATCCCACTTAATACACATAACTACCAGATCTCTTACAGTTACTTCTTTACCAGATAAAAGTTATGAGCTGTAACTGTCATTTCTGTTATATATTTATATTATCTTACCATAGAACACCCTGAACCGAGCGCTGAAGGCTTCTCTGTATATTAGATTGATCTAAGAGATTGGAAACCTCTGCAGACAGCAGATATCAGGTGTTACACAGATGTTGTTTAATTATTGCGCTGTCATAAACAGTTCTGTATTTTATTCTTATGATTTAACCTTTAAGCAAAAAAATATATTTAAATCTACATTTACTTACAGAAACATGTGGGAAAGTAGCACAATCCATATAGGATTCTGTATATTATCACTGCGGGGACATTGATGCCTTCTGCTCTATAAAGAAGACTTATGTATAATTCTTATTTATTCCACTTACTTATAAGCATATAAATTATGATTACAAATTATAAAAGCCATAAATTAGAAAAATAATTAAAAATAAAATTCTGCCCAACCTAATCCGCCCAGACCAGGGGGGCTGTGTCCGTCCAGGCAGGTACATGACAATGTAGATGCATCACATCAACCATTAATCAATCCCATGAACACAAATAAAATCCCTTTGTTGATGCTTGTCTTGGACATATAGAAAGCCATAGACGGGGTCTAGTGGCCATTCATGGTCCTGGCACTCAGACAATTTTTGTTCAAAGATAAATTCCTGTGGGCTATCAGCGCACTATACCGCAACCCTCAACAGTCCTCACCAATGTCCTGACCTTTACCCTAGCCCGTGGACCAGACAAGGATGCATTGTATCCACATTAATATCCACGTTGGTAATCGAGCCCCTGGCTGGCAGAGGCAGATACAACCCTGATATCTCGGGCATCGCCACCAGCACATCCCACTATAAAGTCGCTCTCTTCACTGACAATGTCCTCTTGACTCTCACTAAACCACTCACATCTCTCCCTGATTTATTTATGGAACTGTCCGAGTCTGGCTCAGTGATGGGATATAAGTAGACAACAAGCCCGTGGCCCTATCCCGTTACATTCCAGACCACATGAAGAAGCTCCTCAAGCTCAACTTCAGCTTTCAGTGGAAGCCGGATGATTAAATTCCCCGGGTCAATGATAGAGTAAATGTAACTTTTCTTTAAGTTGTGCAATTAAGTCTATGTTCCAAATTCATTATTTATTTACAGATTTCTTTAAAAAAAAAAAAATCAAGTTTACTTACATAAAATATGGTATTAAAAATAATGTTTATATTGTTGTATAATTCTACTTGTTTCATTGTACAACAATTGGATGATTTTAATTAAATTAAGTGAATTTGTTATAAGTAAATGTGAGATTAATGTGAAATTTGAGTTGTGCAGTTATATTACACTATACACACACCTAATATACACATATAGCCAATAATATACCTAATAACACTCATATAGCCAATAATACACATATACATAATAAAATTCAGAATAAAACTTATATACCTAATAATATACATAATAATACTTATAATACACACATGGATAATAATATACATATACCTAAAAATATACATATAGCTAATAATATACATATACCTAATAATATACCTAATAATACACATATAGATAATAATATACATATACCTAATAATATACCTAATAATACACATATATTTAATAATACTCATATAGCCAATAATACACATATATATCATAATAAACATAATTATACTCATATACCTAATATACATAATAATACTCATATAGCTAATAATACACATATATCTAATACTACTCACATACTTTATAATATATATAATAATACTCATATAGCTAATAATAAACATGTAGATAATATTACACATATAGATAATAATACACTTATACCTAATAATATACCTAAAATACACATATCGATAATAATACACATATGGATAATAATATACATATACCTAATAATATACATATGGATAATAATACACATATGGATAATAATATACATATACCTAATAATATACCTAAAAATATACATATACCTAATAATACACATATAGATAATAATATACATATACCTAATAATATACCTAAAATACACATATCGATAATAATACACATATGGATAATAATATACATATACCTAATAATATACATATACCTAATAATACACATATGGATAATAATATACATATACCTAATAATATACCTAAAAATATACATATACCTAATAATACACATATAGATAATAATATACATATACCTAATAATATACCTAAAATACACATATCGATAATAATACACATATGGATAATAATATACATATACCTAATAATATACATATACCTAATAATACACATATGGATAATAATATACATATACCTAATAATATACCTAAAAATATACATATACCTAATAATACACATATAGATAATAATATACATATACCTAATAATATACCTAAAATACACATATCGATAATAATACACATATGGATAATAATATACATATACCTAATAATATACATATACCTAATAATACACATATGGATAATAATATACATATACCTAATAATATACCTAAAAATATACATATACCTAATAATACACATATGGATAATAATATACATATACACATCAATATACATAATAATATACATATACCTGTGCTGTCCAGCGATGTAATATTTACCAGGCATCACAACTTGTTAATAAATGGGTTTTATTTATATGAAATTATCAACATTTGTATTTAAATAGAGTTTGAGAAATATCTTAATTTTGTTATGTCATTTGTAAAACCCTCAAACATACATTATTATTCACAAAGACCTCTTTGCACTTATCAATATTTCTGGAAGTTGTTATATTGGTTTCAAATTAAATTAAAAACAACTACATAAACCCCATAAAACAGTACATGTAATTACCTAATTACTTTGTATAATAATAGAATGTTTGCTGGGTTTAAAAATAAGAAATAAACCACCTGTCAGACATAAAAGGACTTGTGGTTTATTCAGAAAATATTTCCACAAAACATAAGTTGATATTAAAATAAATAATGTTTCTTACAGTAGCTGATAAATATATTATAAGGATGGAGTTATCTTCTATATAGTCACTAATGTCATTAATAGAGATATTGGGCTTAGAGTAGCACACATTAATAGAGGAGCTTAGAGCAAAGCCGTAGAGGACAGTAGATGTAATAATACAGGCTGTAATATATCATGTCGTATATAAGGAATAATGCTTTGTAGTTTGTTATATAATAACCAACTGTAGATAAACCAACCATGATTCATGTTAATAATAATTAATTATTTACCTAATTATTTACCAGTTTACTTAACAAAACAGAAACAGAAAACATTTAGAAGATTACTTACGTGATGTTGTTGAATCCCAGTGAGATATCCAGAGTATGATCATTATAAAAGTAATTCTCAGGAGTCTCTCCCGGTCCATGTCTTCCTGTATAATCTCCTCAGTATTATGGACAAGACTAAGAAGACTTCAGTCCAGGGAACAACAGACAGTAAGAGGAGCAACACAGAGCAAGTTCCCCACTGGTTTCTACCTTATAGTGATACAGTGGGATGATCAGATCCAGCCAGCCCCCAATACACTGTGTTATGTAAAGAAGTATGAGGGGTGGAATACATCTGCCTCAATCCCCCCCCCCCCTTAATTCCACACCCTCATCATGTTCTCTATATTAACCATGTTGTAAAAACCACTGATAATGTATTTATATTCAGAGAATCTCAGACATCACCATAACTGTCATATTATATGTATAATCCTAGTTACATGTATCTCACATCGTTCCATCATTGTAGGATGATTTCCATTATATATAACCATGGATAGATGGCTAAGTAGGAACATAAATTGTAATATAATAATATAAACTCTAACCATTCCTTTTTTATTTTCAGACACTTAAATTATTTATTGTAAAAGTAAATGAGCAGTGTTGTTTCATTGGTGTAATTAACAAAGGGAAGAATGACAGCACCTAAAGTGTCTGTAATCAGGCGCTGAACTATCAATGAAGATTGGTATAGTATGATTTCAGAGAAATACTAGCAGCATGTGGTCTCGTACTATCATGGTAACCAAACATTGGTCAGTCTATGGCTGGATGATTTTAATGCAGAGACGTTTTGGGATCCCTCTCTCTCGCTCTCTTATTCTTTCTCTCTCCCTCTCATCTAATCTCTCTCTATTTCTTAGTCTCCCTATCTTCCTCTCTCTCTCTCTCACTCTCTCTTCCTCTGTCTTACCTCTCTCTCTTTTCTCTCCCTCTCTTCTCTCTCTCTTTATTACTCTTTCTTCCCTCTCTCCCTTCCTTCCTCTCTCTCTCTCCCATCACTGATTCTTTCTCACTCTCTTAACTCTCTCTTCTGCCTCTCTTTCATCTCTCTCTCTCTCTCTATCTTCTATCCTTCTCAGTCTTACTCTCTCTTACTCTCTTCCCTCTCTCCCTTCCTCCCTTTCTATCTCCCATCCTCTGATTCTCTCTTCCCTCTCTTCTCCCTCTCTTTAATCTATCTCTCTCTTTTCTCTCTCTCTCTTCTCTCCTCCTCTCCCTCTCTTTCTTTCTCTCTCCCTCTCTATTAGAAATGAGCGCACTCAGATTTATGAAATCCGAGCCCACCCAAACGTTGCCGATCCGAGTCGGATCCGAGACAGATCCGGGTATTGGCGCCAAATTCATATCTGAAACTGAGGCTCTGACTCATAATCCCGTTGTCGGATCTCGCGATACTCGGATCCTATAAATTCCCTGCTAGTCGCCGCCATCTTCACTCGGGCATTGATCAGGGTAGAGGGAGGGTGTGTTAGGTGGTCCTCTGTCCTTCTATATCTCGTGCTGTTCAGTTAAGTTCTGTGCTGTTCAGTTAAGTGCTGTGCTGTGCTGTGCTCAGTCCAGTGGTGCTGTGTCCTGTGCTCTGTCCTGCTGAGTTCAGTAGTGCTGCTGGGTCCTGTGCTGTGTCCTGTTCAGTCCAGTGGTGCTGTGTCCTGTGCTCTGTGCTTCTAAGGGCATAGTTATTTCCCCATTATTCCCAATTTTTTAAACAATAAAAAAAAAGTTATAAAAAAAATTAAAATAAAAAATTAAAAAAAATAATAATTATAACCAAATTTGCAAAACCAATCCAGCAGTATATAAGCCCATTGGTACTGCAATATTACCAAGTTCACACATTCAGCAGTAAAAGTCCAGTGGTACTGCTATTACAAAGTTCACTGATTCAGCAGTGTATAAGTCCAGTGGTACTGCTATTACAAAGTTCACTGATTCAGCAGTATAAGTCCAGTGCTACTCTCCTGTGCCGCATATAATTTTTAAAGGCTTTGCCGAGTGTGTGTGGCTTAGGGGTACGCTCTCTTGTGCTACATATAATGGAAAACTAAAATTTGGAGGATAAAGTAGGGAAAGATCAAGACCCACTTCCTCCTAATGCTGAAGCTGCTGCCACTAGTCATGACATAGACGATGAAATGCCATCAACGTCGTCTGGCAAGCCCGATGCCCAATCTCCTAGTACAGGGCATGTAAAATCCAAAAAGCCCAAGTTCTCAAAAAATAGCAAAAAGAGAAACTTAAAATCATCTGAGGAGAAACGTAAAGTTGGCAATATGCCATTTACGACACGTAGTGGCAAGGAACGGCTTAGGCCCTGGCCCGTGTTCATGACTAGTGGTCCAGCTTCACCCAAGGATCTAAGCCCTCCTCCTCCCCCCCCCTACAAAAAATTTAAGAGAGTTATGCTGTCAGCAACAACAATAAAACAGCAAAGAACTCTGCCTTCTAAACAGATGACATCACAAATCCCCAAGGCAAGTCCAAGGGTGTTGTTGGTTGTGAACCCTGACCTTCCCATCACTGTACGGGAAGAGGTGACTCCATCCAGCATTTGCAGCACGCCCTCTGCATATGCTGGAAGGATCACCCACAGTCCAGTTACAGATTTGGCTAATGAAGGTGTGAATGTTGTACACCGGGAGGAGGATATTGATGTAGCTGGCGCTGAGGAGGATGTTGATGATTATGATGCAGACAGATACCAAATTGCCTTTCTCAATTTCTATTTATATTCCAGATTATATAACGGCTGAACAGTTTTCTGTTTTACTCCTAGTGGAGAGGAGATCATACCAGTTGATGGTTTTCTTATTATATATATTGTGGTGACCCACTCCTCTACGCAGTCCAGGTACATTATTGGTGCGAATCATACAAGTTCAGGGTTTTTAATTTATATTGTCGTGACCCACTCCTCTACGCAGTCCAGGTACATTATTCGGTGCGATTCATACCAGTTGATGGTTTTCTTATTATATATATTGTGGTGACCCACTCCTCTACGCAGTCCAGTTACATTATTGGTGCGAATCATACAAGTTCAGGGTTTTTCATTTATATTGTGGTGACCCACTCCTCTACGCAGTCCAGGTACATTATTGGTGCGAATCATACAAGTTCAGGGTTTTTAAAAACTTGATTTTTTAACTTTTTATGCTTTTTTCAAAAAAAATCCGAATCCAAAACCTTAAATCCGAACCAAAACCTTTCGGCAGGTGTTTTGCGAAACAAATCCGAACCCAAAACATCGAGAAAATCCGGATCCAAAACACAAAACACGAGACCTCAAAAGTCGCCGGTGCACATCCCTACTCTCTATTAATTTCTCGCTCTTCTTTCTCTGGTCTCTCATAATCTCTCTCTCTCCCTCACTTATCTCCCTCTCTCTTGTCTCCCTCCATTCTTCCCTCTCTCTTCACCCCCTCTAGTAGTCATGACCTTGTGCTTGAAGTACAGGGGCTCTGCCTAACCATCCTGGTTAAGGGACACTGTGTAATGATGCCAGGTCCCATAAACCCTACAACGCTGCACATAAGAAGAAACTCTGCTTTACTTAAAGAAATGTTCACTGATACTTCTGATTATCCCTCTGTGACAAGATGGACTTTCTCTGCCACCCTGATCCTCCATGCTTTATGGGATCTCTCTGTATTGCCAACAAGCCATTACTGACTTCTCCCACTGGCACTGTTTGGCCAGACAGGTCACCCACCAACTGCACCCCAATGTGATGTGTATGTAGCTGCTGCAGCTGGATGCTCTGGCTAAATCCTCCTGACCTCTTACTCTGGATGGAGACAGCTGGGTATTGGGCAGAACATTGACTCAGGACTCTGGGTACAATACAGGACAAGCCGAGAGATGTATTAGAGGGTGAGCTTTAATCTGTTGGTCACAGAACCCCTTAATAGAGGGGAAGTTTAGCTGTTCTGTTACATACCCCAGATGAGGACAGTGATGTTATACCACGTACATTGGCTCATTTGATTCATTTTTACAGAGAGAGCTATTGGCGGATAAACCAGCCTCTTTAACCAATCCAGCCTGATCCTCTTATCTATGTATGAGTCCTGGCTGGTCATTTAACTTCTACTCATTTAAGATTTTTTATAATGGAAGAAAATTGTGTTGACTGACTTCCAGGGCTTTGTCCCTCAGGTCCAAGTACAATTCAGTTGATGATGATGACCGACATACCTAGTGTAGCCTATCAAGGTACGTGTGACTCAGAAAAACAACTGACTGCAGTAAACAGCCAGCTGCAATTTTGTGGACCTCATTTTCTGTGTAAGTTCAAACAACAAATTGCACCCAACTGTAAATGAAGCCACTACCTACAAATTCTTTATTTTCATATGACTCACTCCCATGTGACCCAGAGGGTCAGACATACAATGAGACCACTTCCAGGGACCCCCAGCTTGCATCTTATTTCCTGCCTGTACAAATGTATTGCTGTGATGACCACTCCATCCATCTACACTTCCATGGACAGGTGGTATTGAGACAGAGGTATCATCCTTATTGAAAATATTGTCACTGCTTGAACTTCCCTCCAATTGTATCATTACCAAAGAAGAATAGACAAAATCACCAACACATTGGTACTTGACTTACACATTGTTTTCCTTTCTCTACCATTCTGAAATGTTTTTGGGGTTGCTTAGAATAATGCTCTTTCTTCCATGTGTATCATGGTTTTTGTCACTGGAGCAAGCAGCCCTCTCCTCTCCTTGGGGTGAATTAGACCTGCTCCAAAAGCAAGTTTGTTGAGAGTCTAGATAGGTTCTGAGGGTAATAGGAAAAGAGGAAAACCCCTGAATCTTTAGGGTTCCAAACTTCCATCATGAAGCTAAAGATCTTTTGTCTTCTGTCTCAAATCAATGAATCAGGTTCGCAAATATGATAGGAGGATCCTCTGTGGCCACAATTATTCCAGCAGGTTGAATTAATTGTGGGAAACATTTTGCTCAGCTTATCTGGTACATACCACCGATAGTACACTTTGAAAGCTGTTTTCTTGGTAACAGTGGAAATTGAGGTAGGAGATATTATCTCCCTGATCTCCTGCCAGGTATCTTCATCAGTAGGAGGACCAAGATATGTCCCCCATTCAAGCTTATGTCTGCGATGATGACCTGAAGATGAGCCTAGGAGCATATTTTAGATTGACAAAATCATGCCCCTTCCAAGAGGATAGCGTAGGCAGATTGTCTTGAATGGGGTTAATGAGCGTAAGACAAACTAGGGATGGGGAGTGAATGGGTGAAGTGTCTAATTTGAAAGTATTCAAAGAATTCCAGTTTTAGAAAGAGATATTTTTGTTGAATAACATCTAGCGAGACCAGATGTTATTGGTAAAATGGGCAATACAGTTACTTCCCACATTGGACCAATGGGCAGAGTATCCATGAAAAGATCTTGCCAGACCCAGGGGATTGTCTCATATTGGGGTGATAGGGAAAGAAGCAGTAGAGAAGTTGAAGTTCGCAGCTGTTCTTTTATTGCAAATCTGACTCTAGGCAATAGAGTAATAGCAATATGTTTTTGAGTTTTGAGAAGTCCCCATAAGGAACTTTGAAATCCACCCAAGCTTTAGTACCTGAGGGAGCAAAGGTCACTACAACTTGGACCAGGTTAGAAGTCCAGTATTATAGCTCAACATCTGGGAAATACTTCTACTAACATACAAAGCCATTAACTAATCTGCACAAACATATATCTATTCCCTTGTCTTGAAAGATCTCCAAACTTGACCCCTGAACTCTGTCCAAAAATTGAGTCTGCTCTACAATCTATTTCTGCTCCCATTCCCAGTTAAAGGACTTTCTTTATGCTGCATCCACTCTGCGTAATTCCCTCCGTCGTACAACAAGAGTTTCCCCTGCCTTCCAACATTCAAGTGTTCCCTGAAAAATCATCATCTTCAGTTAATTAAATGAACCCTCCAATATTATTCTACCTGACCCCTCTCTACACAGTTTACTCAAAATGTACAGTTATTATTCTTCTTTACTAAACCAACCTTCTGACCCCCAATCTAACATTACTATGTGAATGGATCCCGTAGCACCACTAAGCATTTTTAGCATTGCATTCTGGCTGGACCCATATACAATATGTAGATTGTGTGTGTGCAGGTTCATCTTACCTCTTAGTCTGTTTGTTGTTACTAAGTCTTGTTTTATTGCTTTGTTTGTTCCTAATTACAAAGTGCTGCACAATATACTGGTGTTATATAAATGTTAGTTAACAATAAATGTGAGGCCATGTAATGACTTCCTGCCTTCTGGTTCTCCATTTTCTCTTTTTAACCAGTTTCTGAAACTTCTTTTGGCATCAAATTCAGGAAACGTTTACAAATTGTTGACAGCCTTAGAAAATGATACTACTTCTCTGACCAGGAGCACACCCAGATTCGATGTCTCCCCCCTATCTCTCCTGAGCCCCTCAAAAGCTCTACTCCTTCAGTGGAGACAATGGGAGAAACAGTTCCACAACCCACGTGTGTCTGCATTTTGATCGGGATCAAGATTCACAGGAGCAACTAAATGTAAGAAATCATATTATATTTTGTAACTGCTATTGAGAAACACATAGTAATGTTATATATATATATATATATATATTAGAGATATTTGCTGACCCCCGTGGCTTGGTTTTGGATATGGTTTTGGTTCAAAAAGCGTCTTTGTGTTTTGGTTTTATTACAGGTTTTGGTTCTAAAGATTCTTTGTGTTTTGGTTTTGTTACAGGTTTTGCCCCAAAAACATGAAAGGTTAAATAATATAATATTGAGCTGTTTTTGCTCCTATATTACAATTTATAGCATTAACATTCATTTACAATCTAACTTCCAATGATCTCTTCACAACTATCCAGATTTGCACTAATTTGTGTCCAAAGTCTGCATCGAGCTGGCTGGCTAAGATTAGTGACAGAGTAGCCACCAAAAATATTGCAGTTTACTAAAAGACACAATCACCATTTTTGCTTTCATTTTCTTTTAATTCAGTTCCAAATCTCACATTATAAGCCGATGTTTCAGTCCTACATTTGGACCTTTGTCAAGACAACCACAAAGGGACAATAGAAAAGACAGATATTAAAAGAACACATGTTTTGCAAATGTTCTTATATGGTCATTATCTACCTACATACAGGCAGAGGTGTCCAAGTTCAGTCTTTAAGGGCTACCAACAGGTCATGTTTTCAGGATTTTTTTAATCACACACACAGGTGAGATAATCTATTTGACTAAGTCAGTAATTATCCCACCTGTTTCTACAGACAGAATGACAAGTGAGGCTATTAGGACGAACGCACTTAAAGGGCGACAGGGTTTGTAGCAAGCTGAATGGTGACCTGGTGTGTTTTTAACATGGGGTGGGGACCGACCAATGGGGGCTCATGTGGGAGGGACCTTTGATAGAATATAGCAGGATGTACTTCCTGCTTTACTTCACTTGCAGCACGAGATCCAGTGGGAGACCCAGCAGCGAGGAAACCGGATAAGTCCCATTTGTGGTTTATTCATTGTTGTATTGTGTTCTATTTGCCCATTTCCACTTGCCTTCAGCGTTCCCCCCCTTTATATTTTAAATCCAGCCTTCTTCTTCTCCCCTTGTCTTTCACCTGCCTCAAATTCGGCCTGCACCTCCCTCCCTACAGCCCCTCATTCACCGTTCCCGCCGTCACCCCCCCCGTTTGCCATTAGTTTCTTTTCCTCCAGCGACCAGCATAATGCCCCGTCCCAAGAGAAATGCTCCTCGCCCGGCACGCCTCAGGTCCCCCTCCCCCACCCCCTCCCGCCGCCATCTTCCATCCTCAGCCTCTTCCCTACCAACCCTCGCCCTCACTCCAGACATGCCGCTAAGCGGCGATAACGCTCGGCCCCCCCTTGGGATCCTCTCCCGGGCACTCCCCAGCATTTCGCGCCACTAGGCGCAGCGGCGCCCCCTCCTCTCTCCCCCCGGCCGGTTCGCGCATGCGCAGAACGCGCGCTCCTTCGCGCCCAGCCGGATCCAGCAGCGCAGCCAGTCTAGATGACATGGCTGCAGGGGCAGCCAGCGGTTCAGTTAGGGAGCTCAGCGGGCAGTCTCAGCAGTCTCAGCAGGTAGCCGGCACCCCCCCTCCCCAGGCTAGCACATCAGGTGTTATCTCAGCCAGCCCTGTTGAGGATAGGAGCCATTCCCAGTTCAGATTGTGCCCCATCACCCCTCCTGTTGCAGCCCAGGGCTTTAGGTCACGAAGTCATAACCCTCCAGCACCCCACCAATTGCATTTCCCTCCCAGCCCATTCCTGCCCCATAGTAGTGGTGGATCAGCATGGGGGTCACATCATGGCAGAGGTCAAGAGTTCGGCAGGTCCCAGGGTCATACCTCAGGTCACGGGGAATGCCAGCACCATGCGGGTGGGTGGGACACACTTCCTGCCAGGGCCTCAATGGATTTCAGAGACCGGTCCGAGGCGCCTGTACGGCCCTCTTTACACCGGCAACGCCTGTCACCTCCGGCGTCTCGCCCAGACATGTCACGAAGGGTCTCTTCCCCGGGGGAACGTGGCGGGTGGGTTCACCTATGGGGGTCACGGGGTCAGGTCCGATAATATTATAGTCGATTATCACCACTCCAGCGGCGGTAATTTAGGTCCAGGGCCTCTCCCCCTAGGGGGGCGGGCCACCTCCGGGTTTAGCGATCGGCAACGGAGGCGGGAGGAATTTTCTACGTTCCCTAGCCCTGACCATTTAGCGGCTCCTAACCCGTTGGGCGTAGATAGAGACATTAACGCGGCGCGGCGGCGCTTGGACTATTTGCCCAAATCTCAGCTGACTGTTCCCCTTCCCGTTTTAGAGACTACGGTTACAAATCCGGAGACGAGGGTCGGTTGGAACGATCGTTCGGGGTCCGAGTCTCGTGATCCGAGGACAGCAGGGACCAGGGAGGATGCGGTCCGGGACACGTCTGGAGGACAGGTCGCGTCAACAACACTCGGGGAGATGTCTGTCGGTGCTGGGAATACTGCTCCTGTCGGTGAGTCCATTTCCGTTAACACACATAAATCACACTTGTTGGCATCACCTGTCCTGTCTACCAGCAGTGGGTCCTCCGGCTCGGGTGATAGGCCCAGAAAATTAATTAAGTTGTTAGAAACGGAATTGTTAGGAAAACGGAGTAAGCACACACCCCAATCAGGAGACACAGATCAACCAGCGGCTCGTAGCGAATTGGGGCAGGTAGAATACCTTGAAATAACACATGGCATAAGGCCTAGCATACGGGATAGAATTAGGAGGGGTAAGTACGTGGATATGTACGCGTTAACCGGTGAAGATAAGAAGGCGCTGGCGGCAGCCTGTGAGAGGTCGGGAATGGGGAGGAGAAATACAGATCCTTCTCTAGATGGGTTAATGCCTTCTCTATTTTTGCTACAATATACCTGGAGACCCGTCCCAACGAGCAAGCGGAGGTATGGAGGTATATGCACCTTATTAGTGGGATGTATGTAAAAGACGGCCCGGTAATTTGGAGGGCATTTGACGAGCTTTTCAGAAAGCGGATGAGTGGGCGTGAGAGGCTTCCTCTGGGATCGAAAGACATTGACACCTGGCTGGAGTTAATGAGGCCCAGCAATCAGGCCGCAGAGGGTAGCTCAGTCAGGCGGTTTCAAGGGCCGGGGAGGACGCAGAATGTCCTCCCCCCAAAAGGAAGGTGTTATGACTTCAACGCAGGGGCCTGTCAAAGAGGCTCAGCCTGCAGATTTAGACACATTTGCACGTCATGTAGCGGCCATCACCCTGCCGCCGAATGCGCAAAGGCTCATGGAAGTGGGGGACGGGAAAGAGGCTCTGGCTCAGCTCTGCCGAGTCAAGGGGCCGTCGCCAATTGATTTGGTCGAGCTGGATAAGTGGCTAGGGTGGTTTGATGATAAGGATACTGGGTCCCTTCTCCACCATGGCTTTCATTTCGGCTTTAAACTCCCAGTCCAAGGTAGCGTTTCCTCGGCAGCTCTGGTTAATCTGAAATCGGTGCTCGCTTTCCCAGAAGTATTAGACGAGAAAATAGGGAAGGAGGTTGGTTTGGGTCGCATGATTGGCCCGTTCCGACTTCCTCCTATTCCCAATCTGATTTTGTCCCCAGTAGGTGTAGTTCCCTAAAAAGCAGTAGGAAAGTTTAGATTGATCCAGCACTTGTCTCATCCTGCCGGTCAAACCGTGAATGACGCAATTGACGTTAATCTCAGTTCTGTCAGTTATCAGTCATTCGAATCGGCCCTAGCGCTGGTTCAGGAATGCGGCAGGGGCTCCTTGTTGGCCAAAGTGGATATCGAATCGGCGTTCAGATTGCTACCCCTTCACCCTGAGTCGTATCAATTCATGGGTTTTCGGCATCGTGGTGAATACTACATCGATCGCCTTCTTCCCATGGGTTGTTCGATCTCATGCGCACTGTTCGAGAAATTTAGCGGTTTCTTGTATTGGTGCATTCAGGCCGGGACGGGGTGTCGGTGGATCGCGCATTATCTTGACGACTTCTTGGTTATCGGGCCGCCTGATACCACGGTTTGTCGAGATACGCTTTTTTCCACGGAGGCCCTGTTTAGGGTGTTAGGCGTTCCCATCGCAGCAGACAAGACGGAGGGCCCAACTACATGTCTCTCATTCCTCGGGATCGAGATTGACAAGTTAGCAGGGATCTGCAGGCTTCCAGCAGACAAGGTTACAAAGATGTATGAGGCTATCACAGAAGTGTTAGGGGCAAACGTTAGTTCCCTGAGGTTGATACAGTCCCTGTTAGGGCGGTTCAACTTTGCCTGCCGGGTAATCCCCATGGGGAGGGTTTTCTGTAGGAAGCTCCAAAGAGCCACAGCAGGTAGGAGTAGGCCACATGCAGTCATACAACTATCCAAAGTGGTTAGGGAGGATCTTCAGATATGGCTCATTTTTCTTAGCGGTTTTAATGGCAAGCGTATTTGGCCGTCACCTCCAGTAACAAACGGGGAAATTAACTTGTTCACGGACGCTGCTGGGGCATCCGGCTTTGGGGCTTATCTGGATGGACACTGGTGTGCGGATAGATGGCCCGATGATTGGCACAGGGATGGGATCACTAGGAACTTGTTGGTTCTTGAATTATTCCCGATTGTGGTGGCAATTGAATTGTGGGCACCCGTTTTGCGGGGTAGGCACATCGTTTTTTGGTGCGACAATTTGGGGGTGGTCCAGTCCATCAACAAGCAGAGTGCCTCGGCCCACCAGGCAATATTGCTCTTGCGGCACCTAGTTTTGCGCTGTTTGCAGAATGACATTTCATTCAGGGCGAGGCATGTTCCGGGGGTGCAGAATAGCCTAGCAGATGCGTTGTCTCGATTCCACTGGGACAGGTTTCGCAGTCTGGCTCCTCACGCAGACTGTGTTGGTACCCCGTGTCCCCCTTGTGTTTGGCAGATCATCAAGCCGGCATAAGAGGTTTCGTGGAACAAGCGGTAGCTCCCTCCACCCTGAGATCCTATCAGGCGTCATGGAGACGGTGGTCGCTTTTCAGCAGGCAGAAAGAGCAATCCGAGGCAGGTCAGAGAGATGCTATGCTAGCCTTTATGTGGGACAGATATTCCGAAGGGGATTCAAAGACCTCTATGGCATCTACCCTGGCCGGGATATCATTTATGGCCAAGCTGCAGGGTTACCCGGACGTTACCAAATTTTTTTTAATTAATAAGGCCTTGAAGGGTTAGCGGGAGAGTCCGTCCTTCTCATAGCGATGCTCGTTTACCAATTACCCTTAACATCCTGCAAGATTTGATATTGAAAGTGGGTTTGGTTACCTCAGACAACTACGAGAAGCTTTTATTTAGTTTGGCTTTTTCCATGGCCTTCTTTGGGGCTTTTCGCATTTCGGAGCTGGTAGCCAGGTCCAGGGGGCATCAAGAATCCGGTTTGAGAGCAGAACATGTCAGTCTGGGCGAAGGGACCTTAGCCTGCAAAATAGTTAGATCTAAGACTGATCAGAGCGGCAAGGGCTCGTGGGTTCAGTTAGCCCCTCAACAGCCACATCATATCTGTCCGTTTAGGCTGGCGTCACAGTTTATGAGTATGAGACCCCCGGCCAATTTGTTTCTGTGTCACAGTAATAGCATTCCTCTGACTAAATATCAATTTGCGGCCATTTTAAAGCGGACCTTACAGTCCCTTAATTTAAACAGCACCCTATACGGGACTCACTCATTTAGGATCGGGGCAGCTACATCTGCCGCCTTGGCGGGATCTTCTAACGAAGCTATAAAAGCTCTGGGCCAATGGAAGTCCACGGCTTACAAGTCTTATGTGAGAATTGACAAAGTTATTGATTGATTGTTGTGATGTTTAATCAATTTGTTTTTGATTTCGCAGTTTTTCTTTTCGCACTTTCTTTCTCGCCTGAGCCTTCAAACCATCCCATCCCACTTCCCTTACCCATCCCATCTTCCCCTCCATTTGGTGGGCTACCCTGGGCTTTTCCACTCGCCGCTTTAACGCCCGGGCGCGAAGGGATTTTCACCCGGGTTTCCCTGGGCGTAAGTCCAGATTAGTGGTGTGCAGCCGGGGTTTTTCCGGGTGTTGTTTACCTTCGCCTGGGTGGCCTGCTCTGTGTTTGTATCTACCTTCCCTTACCCCCCTTCGTGTTATGTTTTTTCTGTTACAGCACGTATCCTTCTCATACCTGTATACCAAGCCTGTCTGTCTTCCCAATTTAATGATATTGTGCTAACATTGGTTCTCTGATTTCAGGTGATGGTGTTAGAACTAAGATGGTGTGGATCATCGGTCATTTGTTTGTTTTTTGGGCCGCTGGCCACCGCAGGTCTAAAAGTATCCCGAATAGTTGCGGCACGGTGATTAGATGGTGGGGCAAAAGAGGTTTAGGCTGGCAGGACCTTATTCCGTGGTTGGTTAGGCTCATAAAACAACAAGGCCCACCGGACGTTCTGGTTGTACATGCGGGAGGTAACGATTTGGGAATGGGTAAATCATTAGATCTCATCATTAAAATCAGAGAGGACCTGCGTCAAATACACGAGGCGTGGCCAGACATCATTATTGGTTGGTCGGCACTTATTCCCCGATTAGTATGGAGGACAGCCATTCCTTTAAAAAAGATGACGGTTATGGTTAGGAAGCTAAATAGCGCCATCCGGAAAATAGTACGGTCCATGGGGGGTATAGTCATAGACCACCCGGGGTTAGGGGTAGAGGCACCACATCTTTTTAGACGGGACGGCGTTCACCTTAATGAAGAGGATATGGGTTTCTTTATAGACAGGATTTACGGGGGAGTGGAGGTGTGTTTCGGTTAGTTGGTGGCGGGCTGCGGCGTCTGTAGAGCGCAGCGGGGTAGGAAGGCACTGCGTTCAGCGGCTGATTAGTGGGCGCACAGGTAGTTGGTCGTAGGTCACTGCCCCCTTTGAAGTAACAGTAACTCCTTTTGGTCCTTCGGTGAGGAGGGTCCCTGTCCGGCTCGGTGAGGGAGGGCAGCGTGAGTTGTAAGGGGCAGTCACTCTGACGCCAAATCAGCGCTATGTATGTAGGGATTTGTTCCCCCGTGTTTTTGCGGACTTACGGCGGTTTGCGCCAGTCCACTAAGTAATCGTGTGTGATCAGCTCGTGAGCTGTTCCGCAGTGCTCTTTCTCCGCCACCAT
This sequence comes from Mixophyes fleayi, assembly GCF_038048845.1. NCBI lineage: Eukaryota > Metazoa > Chordata > Amphibia > Anura > Limnodynastidae > Mixophyes > Mixophyes fleayi. The sequence goes on from NW_027445897.1 coordinate 419,521, forward strand.
AGGTTAGTTAATATAAAATCCTTACAATAAAATTCCTGCCAATTTTAATAACTTATACAGGTCTCCGTGTCTTTATTTGCATGCAATGGTTTAAAGTTTAAGGTTAATATGAAGTTTGTGGTAACAAACACGGTGAGCCCTTTAATCCTGACAGAAGGACCTGTTGGTAGCCCTCGAGGACTGAAGGTGGACCCCTCTGCTCTAAGGTATCATGTCAGATGAGATTTATTTCATATTCCTTTCATGCTTTATGTAGTTTTGTTTCCGTTGTGTTGATGTTGTACTCGGACATTTTTTCTTTCTAAATAATTTATAAAAATAATTACAAAAACATGTAGTTATCTGACTTCTTCTACAATCCCAGATTGTCTTCTGCTGCAGCTCATGATTCATCTAAATAGCTCATCCAGATAGTCTTCAGATCATTGCAAAATATATGAGGCTATAGCTCCCTGGTGTTCTCTATTAGTTATACCAAACAATATGCGTTCCACCCTGGAACACATAAACCAGAGGTGCCAAAACCGGAAGGACACAAACACGTATTTCCCTAGGTGAGTCACTGGGACACCTACCTAGCAGGTGTGTATTCCCCATGAGTACCTAAGACATGTACCAAGCAGGTGCAATAAAACACCTCCACTATCAAATACGCCCTCCAGCGGTCTGCGCTTCAGCTGGGAACGCATTAACCAGAAGTGGAATGACGCAATTCCTGTATAACAAGCGTTTTGGCTCCATATTGTCCTGGAAATAACATTTTGCCTTATTTTCAGATCCGATTTTGGCGTCAAGAATCGATTCGTGTTTTGTATCTACTCAGAACCCCAAATATTGGATCTGTCGGATCTCTCCAAATCCGAACCGCTCTTCTCTGATAGATTATATATATATATATATATATATATATATATATATATATATACACACACACACATACTTCTACATAATACTTGCTCTCTGGTACGATTACAACAGCCAGTCATGGTAGAATTTGACTTTGTTTGAGACGTTTTATTAAATTTACTCCATAAGCTCCAGTTACAATAACTATATTGCCAGTTTAGTGCACCGTATTCAGAGAAGCTCTGTGCTGCTTGTTATATCAAAACTATTTGTTTTCAACCTTTGAACATCCAAGGGTATAGAAACAAGGTGAGAGCAGGAGGAAGAAGTTAAAGTCATGGAAACGGTAACCTGTCTTCTTATACGGACACCTAGCAAGATACTAATACCATCATCATCATCATCATCAGTTACCAGCCGACTGCCTATTGTCACTCCATCATCAGTAATCACTTTCATCTGTTTTGTCCCAGGAATAATGATTTTCCAAGTCACCATGTCACTGAAAAGCAGGCGCCATACTGAAATCCTAAATACCCTTATTATACATGAAGAATACAATTCCTTACCACTGCCCACCGAGCATACTTATATATAGGTGACATCTAATTGTGTGTTTCATGCTTTATAACACAACTAACTTCTAAAATAATAATACACATTTGTGTATCAATCTAATCTATAACCACATATTTATTAAACGCTATACTATATAATATGCTATTATATTTAATTATATATATATATATATATATATATATATATAATATGCTATTATATTATGTTATATTATATTATTACAAAAATGTTAAATAAAACAGGCTCCAGGGGGTAAATGTATCAAGCTGAGAGTTTTCCGGCAGGTTTGAAAAAACAATCAGATTCTAGCTATCATTTATTTAGTATATTCTAAAAAATGATGCTAGAATCTGATTGGTTGCTATAGGCAACATCTCCACTTTTCAAACCCGCCGGAAAACTCTCAGCTTGATACATTTACAACCAGATGTTTTGTAGAATGTTCCTATATATTTGGTAGAACTTCACAATTGTCGGCTGTGAAAGCGACTGACGCAAAATGTAACAGTTTCCTTATCTCTAATAAGGATCCGCAATAGCTTTGTTAGCACAGTATATTTATTAACCCCTTACCTGCCAGAGGGGCTGCAGCACATGGCACTGCCGTATATTACATCACCCACTGATGACACTGGGGTACATAAATTGGTCGTTGAGCGACAGGCTTGTAGTTGTGGCCCTGGCCCGGCTGTAACGTCCCTCTAGAATTAGGTGTCCTCCGCTCCCGGTAACACAACTCCTGTAATGACTGCACTGTAGCTGGAAGTAATGTATTTCATACATAATAATTCTTATTATAATCCAGCACTTGAGTACGATGTCTATAGGTGAGGAGAACAATAACTGGACATTGAGTTGTATATTATGCTATGGAAGCTGTATTATATATTGGATAATAATAAAGAGAATATATATATTGGGCAAAGGTTGCATGCACTATATAATGTACAGTGGTGGATGTATTATATGCGGTTGTATAAATGCCAGAGGGTGTCTCAGATGGACCAGGATCCAGTCTCAGGTCCCTGTAAAGATACTTTGCTGCAGTTTCCATTTATAACTTTTGTTTTTAACTCACTTTATGTATCATCCATGTGTTGTAATTTATTATTATTTTATTTCTGCAATATTCTCACATTTCTATGAGCCATAATATTTGGCTCCCAACATATATCTTATCTGAAGACTTTACCATGACTATTATATATATTTAGCAGCCAGAACATTTCCATATATTTTCTTATGCCGGGTTTCTTGTATATTTATATTTTTACTCATTTTGGAGACAAAACCACATGTATAAAGGAATGTGTAGCGCTCTGCCATCTGCTGTGTGAGATATGAGGTTATACACAGATATTTGTGGTGTATGGGACACCAGTAAGTATATTACAGAGATGACAGAAACCTGATTTCCTGCTGATAACAGAAGACAACCCCCCGACCCATTTCCTGTGTATTAATGTTCTCACTCAGGTTGTATCATACAGTGTAACTATATAAACGTCTGTGTGATCTGGCTGGTTTCTGTCCCCCTCTAAACTGGGATTATGGGGTCTAGTGGGGAAGTTATTGACGGAGGACGCAGTAATGTAGCCTTACACTGGCTGTACAGTGGTCACAGATCCATCATCATTACATGGAGAATGTTTGGAAGCTCAGTATACACTGAATATATCTGCTGATGACAAGGTTTAATTACTTGCATTCATTTTAGTTCAGCCGCTTTTGTTTAGGCCAAAAATCGGATCCATGTAGGAAAAATGTAAATACAGGGCCCCTATTTTGAGAGGTGACACACAGATAGTATAATACACCCGATAATAATCTTCCTACCGCCTCCCATCCCAGTGACAGCAGTATATATATATTTTCATTTGTGTTATTTGTGAAAATAACATAAAGCCCCAACCATACACCCCAGGATACCCTTCTTTATTGTCTAGTATGTGTCCATGGCTTGAGGAAGCCGCACTACACCGCTAAAATGTGTTTTGGGGGGTGCAGAAACGATTCAGGTTACCTGATTTATACCTGGTTCAGGGCTACTAAAATCTGTAATGTGAGTCTTATCTGCAGAGATTGTACATGTAACTCCAGCTCTCTTATATCCAGGGCAGATACACTGAGCTCTAATTGTCTGTAATTGTGTGTGTGTGTCTGTGCATCTAGGATAACTGCTCTGCTGTGTGTGTGTGTGTCATATGTGAACGTTGTGCTGTGTGTGTGTCTGTGCTCTGACTGCATCATAGGTGACTGTGGTTCCGTGTGTGTGTGTGTGTGTGTGTCATTTGTGAACGTTGTGCTGTGTGTGTGTCTGTGCTCTGACTCCATCATAGGTGACTGGTTCTGTGTGTGTGTGTATCATATATGAATGTTGTACTGTGTCTGTATGAGTCACAGGTTGTGTCTTTGCATCTAGGCTAGCTACTATGTTTTGTGTGTGTGTGTGTGTGTGTGTGTGTGTGTGTGTGTAGACAAGAGTCCCTAAAGTCCAGGGACAATCCAACATTTTAAAGATACGTCATACATGCCAACCTTTTAAAGCTGGGGGGAGAGGTGGGCGTGTGGGGGTGATACTTGAAAAATCGCTGCATTTTAGCCCCACCCCCACTATAAGATGCCGAAATTCCCTGCATTGTATAACGGGGCGGGGCTTAATGATGCCATTAAGCCCCGCCCACTATATTCAATTATGTTAATTTCGGCATTTTTTTAGGATCCGGGAGCTGTGCCTACTCTTCTGGGAGGACTCCTCGAAATTCGGGAGCCTCCCGGAAATTCCGGGAGAGTGGGCAAGTATGAGATATGTCCCTAAAAGTTTTTGTCTCAGAAAATGACCCTATTTTTGAAAACTGTTCACTACAATTTATTTTATTCGGCTCTCGATCTTTCAGTGTCTGGGAGTCGCCGCATCACTTCAAGAATGACAAAGGTAAGTTAATTGGGGAGGGGGTTGAAGTAGGCTGGGTAGTGGTTTTGCCATTCTCAAATGCCACCTGTTACCCTCTTTATTTAGGAGCTCTAATTGCCTATAATAATGTTGCCAGAGAGGGTTCTCCTTTGCCTGCGGCATTGTCTGACACTGTAGATCTGGCATGAGGTTGGAGGACAATGAGCCACCAGTGTCATCTTGGCTCTATGAGCTGGCAAATCCTCTCCACCACAGCAGCTCCTCCCCACCACAGAAGCTCCTCCCCACCACAGCAGAGTGGCCCCTTGTGCCCATCATCATAATCACTGTGTGCCGGAAACTATACGACATGTTTTTGTGTATTAAAGGTCAACAAATCTAGCGCCCGTCAGGAAGTTACAGACAGTAGCACTAGGGCTTATTGTGAGCCCATTTTCTTAAAAAAAATACTGCACCATACTATGTAGTCTGTGTTATATACACTTACTGCTCGCCTTTCCATATTTCATGAATGAACACATTTTTCAAACACGACCAAACTTCTCAGATTCTATTGCAACATTTCCACAAGTTATAGGAACAGTCACTGCTACACATGTAACCCTGGAACCAGGAGTATGAAATAATTTAATCTATTATAGCCAGGAATATGTTTTTTTATAAATGTACAGGTTATATGTGATACGTCTCTCTTTATCTGTATCCTACTAGCCAAATATCCTGGGCGTATCTATGACTCCTTCTGTCACGGGCACTAGGAGTTGCTACCCGAGTTTCACCAGATGGCACTCTGCTGGAGAGGCGGGGATATGGCACGCACCTCAAAGCAGGCAGGTGAATGATTGGAGCGACACAACAGCAGGAGAGTAGAGATAGTCTGAGGAAATCAATGACTTGGAGCTGTAAACTGGAAACTGGAGATAATGTAGACACGAGGAGTGGACGTGGATAGGTGATGATAGGTAGAGGAGGAGTCAGTGGTCTGCGTACAGCAAGTTGTACCACTGCTCTGATGGGAAGAATAGGATTGGTGCAGGTAGGTAGCAGGGTAGTCGGTGGTCTGCGTGCAGCAAGTTGTACCACCGCTATGGTGAGGAAACGGGTCCAGGTGTAGGTAGATAATAGGAAAGTTAGTGGTCTGCGTATAGCAAGTTGTACCACCGCTGTGATAGGAGGACTTGTCCAGGTGCAGGTATGTAGCAGGGAAGTCAGTGGTCTGCGTGTACCACTGCTGTGGAAGGAGTGAGGACTTGTCCAGGTGCAGGAGAGTGAAGTTGAAAGGCAAACAGCGCGAGTTGAAAGGTTGAACAGCGTGAGTAGAGCAATGTCTTGGAAAGCACAATGAATAGTCTGTATATAGTTGGTGCCTTGCAGTGAGGAGAACCTGAACACAGCAGATTATGCACAATGACGCCAAGTAGTAGCGTGAGAAGATATCGAGCTTGAGTGACAGCTTGTCCTAACTAGAGTAATGCGGAAACACAGTCTATATGGGTACTTGTACCCTGTGCAGCAAACAACAATGGATGCAACTGGTATGTGAGCAAAATAGGTAATAGTCAATAGTAGTAGAGCATACCCAGTTGTGTAGATCCGGAATTAGCTGAGAGGTGAAGCGTTGTAGCGGTATGGGAACCGCCGCTGAGTTGAGCAGGGAAGCAGCGTGGAAGCTGTGACACGATCAGCAGGATGTCAGCGTTGGAACGGTCAGAGAACCGCTGCCGAGTGGAGCCGGGAGCAGCGTGGAAGCTGTGACACGATCAGCAGGATGTCAGCGTTGGAACGGTCAGAGGACCGCTGCTGAGTGGAGCCAGGAGCAGCGTGGAAGCTGTGACACGATCAGCGGGATGATAGTGTTGTAGCGGTGTGGGAACCGCCGCTGAGTTGAACAGGGGAGCAGCGTGGAAGCTGTAGTATGAGCAAGCTGCACACAGTTTGGAAACTGTACAAACGAGTAAAGCTGGAAGCAGTTTGGGATCTGCACACACCTATAGAAGTTCACTGGGAACGAGACTTCAAGATCAGGCCCCTACCTAGGGTTGCAGGTACCTCAAATAGGGTGAGGTGATTGATCTGTCAATCACCTCCATGGACAGGTGAGGTTAATAGCGAGACCTGCGCATGCGCAGATGGCAGGATAGCGAGCGGCCACGATTCCACACAGGTGTCAGTAGAAAAGATGGAGGACCTCGCACCAGAATAGAGGCACTCACGGTCCGGTGAGTGACACCTTCATTAAGAGGCAATCAGCAATACAGCATAGGTTATCAAATGCAAGGTTAACAGCGGTGATTATTACCACAACATATATAGTTTTGAAAGGACTTTAGTCCTGTAAGTATTAAGTTACACAGAGCATAAAAGTAGTCACACTGACACAGGTAAGTTTTTTAAGTTTCCCAATGCTGCTAAAAGATTTCAAGTAATGTTTCATTGCAAAATAATGAATTACCTAGTTGTTGTGTTCTTTAGCCAAAAGAACATATTTCAGAGACTGTAACATGTAAGATAAAAATGAACCACGTATTCATTTTTGGAAAAACAATGGGCCTGATTCATTAAGGAAAGTAAAGCAAAAAAATGAGTAACTTTGCACCTGGGCAAAACCATGTTGCATTGGAGGGGGAGGTAAATTTAAAATTTTAGTACAGATATATAGTTGGGGTAGGGCATGTCCTAGATCAACTTTAAATGGCAATGTAAAAATAAAACTATCAAGTATTTGTGTGCTTCATGAAAAAACAGCCACTAATTATCTTTGGTGCAAAATAATAAACTAATTTGCACCCCTTGCATTGTAACAGGGTTTTGTCCAGGAGAAAACTTACTCATTTTTTTTGCCTTACTTTCCTTAATGAATCAGGCCCAATGTGTTTATTCTATTTGCAGGAGACAGTGCCAACCCTCTCCGACCGTGGCTCCTCAATCCTCTTTTACATCCAGCCACAGGGCAACAACTCGCAAGCAATTTGACACATACATCCACAAGATCTGTCATTGCACAAACATTCAGACTGCTTAAAGCCCATTTTTGCTACATTGATCAGGCTGCAGGAGCAACCTATATGTGCTCTCAGTTGTGTGAGCCATTATCGCTATGTCTGGCATTTTTCATACTGTTGTCCTCATGAATCTGGTATGGATTAACATTATGCTAGATTAATCTGAGGATCAAGTTCTCAAGTCTTCTCCCATGGAAGAGGACCACAGGTCTCAAGACATTGTGATATAACAACACTTCAGCTGTAAATACTACAGATGGAATACGTAAAGTGCATATTATAAAATAAAATATTAAGAAAGAAAAATGCTGAAACGTTTCTCTTTGTATTTTTGACTAAAGCGCAAAAGTGGATTATCTAAACCATATACACCTGTATTAAAGTGTAAATGTTAATTTTTGTACACATATTGTATTTTCAGAATTTTCTTAATACCTCCCTCCATCTGTCTCATTTTAAGTTAACATTTTGAATTTCCCCCACAAATATCTATATATATATATATCCACAGTAAAATGATGCATTAAAAGTTAGTGTCAACTATTCAATAAATTTGGTATAAATCACAAAGACAGCGGCAGTGGATGACTTATAACACGGCAGCCGCAGCTGCTGGTCGGGTTGGGAGAGGTAAGTTGCCATTTGATTTTAAATTTTTCTGTATCTATTTTTCTAATTTATGCCAAATAGTCCCCAATCATACCGGACTTGTTAACATGACTCTTATTCCTTACTTCTATTATTATATATAACACCTTATCTTAAATAATCAGCTTAGGGGGAGTCAACCTCCAAATAAGCTGTCACGGGCACTAGGAGTTGCTTACCCGAGTTTCACCAGATGGAACTCTGCTGGAGAGGCGGGGATATGGCACGCACCTCCAAGCAGGCAGGTGAATGATTGGAGCGACACAACAGCAGGAGAGTAGAGATAGTCTGAGGAAGTCAGCGATTTGCAGCTATGGTTAGAGGAAAGTCAGCGACTTGGAGCAGTAAACTGGAGGCTGAAGATAATGTAGACACGAGGAGTGGCCGTGGATGGGTGATGATAGGTAGAGGAGGAGTCAGTGGTCTGCGTACAGCAAGTTGTACCACTGTAGTGATGGGAAGAATAGTACTGGTGCAGGTAGGTAGCAGGGTAGTCGGTGGTCTGCGTTCAGCAAGTTGTACCACCGCTATGGTGAGGAGTCTGGTCCAGGTGTAGGTAGGTAATAGGAGAGTCAGTGGTCTGCGTATAGCAAGTTGTACCACCGCTGTGATAGGAGGACTTGTCCAGGTGCGGGAAGGTAGCAGGGAAGTCAGTGGTCTGCGTGCAGCAAGTTGTACCACCGCTGTGATAGAGGACTTGTCCAGGTGCGGGTAGGTAGCAGGGAAGTCAGTGGTCTGCGTGCAGCAAGTTGTACCACTGCTGTGAGAAGGAATGAGGACTTGTCCAGGTGCAGGAGAGTGAAGTTGAAAGGCAAACTGTGGCTGAATGGAAACAGCGCGAGTAGAGCAAAGTCTTGTGAGGCAGAGATGGAAGGCACAATGAATAGTCTGTATGGAGTAGATGCCTTGCAGGGAGGAGAAGCTGGTCACAGCAGATATGCACAATAACGCTAAGTAGTAGCGTGAGGAGATATCGTAGCTTGAGTGAAAGCTTGTCCTAAATGAAGCAATGCAGTAACACAGTCTATATGGGTACTTGTACCCTGTGCAGCAAACAACAATGGATACAACTGGTATGCGAGCAATAGGCAATAGTCAGTAGAGCATACCCAGTTGTGTAGATCCGGAATCAGCTGAGAAGTGCAGCGTTGTAGCGGTATGGGAACCGCCACTGAGTTGAGCAGGGAGCAGCGTGGAAGCTGAAGCACGAGTAGAGCTGGAAGCAGTTTGGAAACTGTACACACGAGTAGAGCTGGAAGCAGCTTGGAAACTGCACACAGGAGTAGAGCTGGAAGCAGCTTGGAAACTGCACACAGGAGTAGAGCTGGAAGCAGTTTGGAAACTGCACACAGGAGTAGAGCTGGAAGCAGTTTGGAAACTGCACACAGGAGCAGAGCTGGAAGCAGCTTGGAAACTGCACACAGGAGTAGAGCTGAAAGCAGTTTGGAAACTGCACACAGGAGTAGAGCTGGAAGCAGCTTGGAAACTGCACACAGGAGTAGAGCTGGAAGCAGTTTGGAAACTGCACACAGGAGTAGAGCTGGAAGCAGCTTGGAAACTGCACACAGGAGTAGAGCTGGAAGCAGTTTGGAAACTGCACACAGGAGTAGAGCTGGAAGCAGTTTGGAAACTACACACGAGTATAGCTGGAAGCAGTTTGGAAACTGCACACAGGAGTAGAGCTGGAAGCAGTTTGGAAACTGCACACAGGAGTAGAGCTGGAAGCAGTTTGGAAACTGCACACAGGAGTAGAGCTGGAAGCAGTTTGGAAACTGCACACAGGAGTAGAGCTGGAAGCAGTTTGGAAACTGCACACAGGAGTAGAGCTGGAAGCAGCTTGGAAACTGCACACAGGAGTAGAGCTGGAAGCAGTTTGGAAACTGCACACAGGAGTAGAGCTGGAAGCAGCTTGGAAACTGCACACAGGAGTAGAGCTGGAAGCAGTTTGGAAACTGCACACACGAGTAGAGCTGAAAGCAGTTTGGAAACTGCACACAGGAGTAGAGCTGGAAGCAGTTTGGAAACTGCACACAGGAGTAGAGCTGGAAGCAGTTTGGAAACTGCACACAGGAGTAGAGCTGGAAGCAGTTTGGAAACTGCACACAGGAGTAGAGCTGGAAGCAGTTTGGAAACTGCACACAGGAGTAGAGCTGGAAGCAGTTTGGAAACTGCACACAGGAGTAGAGCTGGAAGCAGCTTGGAAACTGCACACAGGAGTAGAGCTGGAAGCAGTTTGGAAACTGCACACAGGAGTAGAGCTGGAAGCAGTTTGGAAACTACACACGAGTATAGCTGGAAGCAGTTTGGAAACTGCACACAGGAGTAGAGCTGGAAGCAGTTTGGAAACTGCACACAGGAGTAGAGCTGGAAGCAGTTTGGAAACTGCACACAGGAGTAGAGCTGGAAGCAGTTTGGAAACTGCACACAGGAGTAGAGCTGGAAGCAGTTTGGAAACTGCACACACGAGTAGAGCTGGAAGCAGTTTGGAAACTGCACACAGGAGTAGAGCTGGAAGCAGTTTGGAAACTGCACACAGGAGTAGAGCTGGAAGCAGCTTGGAAACTGCACACAGGAGTAGAGCTGGAAGCAGCTTGGAAACTGCACACAGGAGTAGAGCTGGAAGCAGTTTGGAAACTGCACACAGGAGTAGAGCTGGAAGCAGTTTGGAAACTGCACACACCTATAGAAGTTCACTGGGAGTGAGACTTCAAGATCAGGCCACTACCTAAGGCTGCAGGTGCCTTAAGTAGGGAGGGGTGATTGATCCATCAATCACATTAGTGGTCAGGTGTAGTTGTTAAAGGGACCTGCGCATGCCCAGTGCGACAGGATGGCGGACGGCCGCGGTTCCACACAGGTGTGAGCGGGAAAGATGGAGAACCACGTACCAGAGTGGAGGCACTCACACTCCGGTGAGTGACATAAGCAATAATTTACATAAATATGTTACTATTCCAGTAATATTGTCCCATAGCAGTAATTGCTGGAAAAATATATTGTTTCAAATCGATTATAATCCTTTAAATTCATTTTTTCATATTTATATTTCGCTGCTTTTTAGAATCAAAACTTTTATCTTTTACTAATAAAAGTTATGTTTTATTCCAATTACCTGGTAAGTGTCCATTTCAAACAAGAGACCTCATACTACAATAAAATAAAATAATAATAAATAATAATAATAAATATATAATAAATATAATAATAATATATAATAAATAAATAATATAATATATAATAATATATAATAAATATAATAATAATATATAATAAATAAATAATATAATATATAATAATATATAATAAATATATAATATATAATAATATTAAAATAAAAATACTACTACTCTCTTTTTTGCTTACTTCTGGTTATTTGGTTAGCAGGACCTCATTACAAGAATGATGGCAACATATACCTAGAAATGTTAGAACATGATACTGACACAATGTATAAAGAGTTGTGTAGTTGGTGTCTAACTAGTGCGACAACATCCTCTATTATTGTAGGCAGCTCTAACATCACTGTGTCAGTGGAGCACAGAAATGGTGTAAGACAAAGTGTGAGGACTGACCTCAGTGTAATATGTATTATATATGTATTATATATGTTGTACTATATATGTATATTATATAACGTACAGCCCCCGTCCACCTAATATATGTTGGTCACATATCCTTCTCCCCAGTATATATTAGTCCTGAATGATTAACCATAAGTACAAGACAGGGTCTACAATCCCTAAACCAAATCCCTAACCCCGGTCTATTCTATTACAGCAAATTATAGAACAAATTAAGTTTCGCTCAAATGCTGGAACCAAAGCAAAATATTTTGCAGCAGTTGTGACATGTTAAAGCCACTTGTCTGGTATAAATTAATTATGTTTCCTGACTTGTATCCTCATCAGGGAACATCTAAAAGTTATATAGATATAAGATATGATCTCAGGCTGATAATTACGTTCATTTATCTGTAGTGTAAACTAAAGACTATCATTCCTCATTAACATTAGATCAAGTAATTGTCTATTTAAATTTTTACTTTTTCTGTAACAAGTATGATACTAGTCTTATTAGACACTTTACTATAACTGCTGAATAGTGACTTTACACCTCTCTGCATGTACTGTGCCCTTCATACCACCACATATACAGTAAATTACATGTAGCTGGAGATGGTTTACAGATAACAGTAACAGAAGTACATACTCAGCTTTCTGTTTATTATCATGTAATCTAACCAATATTCCCCTCATGTAGTTATATGACACAGTTACAGTTTAGCTCATGTGGTTTCCTGACATTTACAACATATTAGTTGTGTAAATGTGTTATGATCTGAGGAATGTAACAAGGACATTATTAATCATGTTACAGGGAGTAAAACTTGTATCTTGTCCTGACGCCGGAGCCAGATCACCTCTCCCTGACCATGTGGGCAGTCTTGTCTATAACAGTACTGACCGGATCACCTCTCCCTGACCATGTGGGCAGTCTTGTCTATAACAGTACTGACCGCATCACCTCTCCCTGACCATGTGGGCAGTCTTATCTATAACAGTACTGACCGGATCACCTCTCCCTGACTATGTGGGCAGTGTTATCTATAACAGTACTGACCGGATCACCTCTCCCTGACCATGTGGGCAGTCTTATCTATAACAGTACTGACCGGATCACCTCTCCATGACAATGTGGGCAGTGTTTTCTATAACAGTACTGACCGCATCACCTCTCCCTGACCATGTGGGCAGTCTTATCTATAACAGTACTGACCGCATCACCTCTCCATGACAATGTGGGCAGTCTTATCTATAACAGTACTGGCCAGATCACCTCCTTCTAAGGGGGCTGTCAAACAATGATCTCAGAGAGACGACAGCCCGCTGCAAAATCAGCTTTGGTTCAACCATCCTCCTCTGTCAGCATCATCAGCTATTTATATAGCGCCACTAATTCCGCAGCGCAAACTCACTCAGATCAGTCTCTACCCCATTGGAGCTTACAATCTAATTTCCCTAACACACACACAGACCGAGAGAGACTAAGGACAATTTTAATAGCAGCCAATTAACCTACTATAATGTTTTTGCAGTGTGGGAGGAAACCCACGCAAACACGGGGAGAACATACAAACTACACACAGATAAGGCCATGGTCGAGAATCGAACTCATGACCCCAGTGCTGTGAGAGAGAAGTGCTAACCACTGAGCCACCGTGCTGCCCCATTTATTTGTGCAAGTCAGCCAGATTTCCACCAAAATGCATAGGAGAATCCTTTGGGGAGGAGGAACAGTTTGCTCAGGTTGTAGGGTGGAGTTGGGTGGAGTTAGAGCACGGTATGAAGAGTGAACATAGTTTGGCTGAGCAGTGCAGAAATGATTTCCCTTTGTGGTGAGTGTTTATAGATCGCTGATAAAAGGGTGGGGAGGTAGTTTATGTCATCACCATTTCTTCCTGTGTGGAAGAGTGAACAGCCATTTCCACCCTGCAAAGCTGAGCCGACGGTCTTGGAGTTTGGTCCCATTGGGGTCTCCATGTTCCACTTCAGCCGAGACGTCCTCTGCATTTCTGGGCACACTTAGAGCGATGTAATAAACATCTTCACACACACAAGACTGCCACATATAAAACACCACACATGATGTCTCCTCACTCTCAGGATTATTTTAAGCTGTAAATGAGGCTAAACAATATTTTAGGATAAACACTGAAGAGGATCATGTACTGTAGGAGGTGGTTGTAGGGTAACAGGAGTGAACTTTGATGCGACATTTACACTTTCATACAATTGTTCTCTGCAGCTGTTACCCCTCTCTGCAGACTGCTGGTTGGTGGAGATGTCGTCAGAATGGAGAGTAGGCGGCACCTCGATGAGCTCTGAACAGACCGTTCCAGTTCTACTTGGCAGAACCGAAGCGTTTTGCAGTGCTCCCCAAGTGCACTTCCCCACTGTGCACCTCTTACTAATACTTTTTTGAAATGAGAAAAACAGAGCAAAAAAAAATTCATTACAGCTGTCAAAATATTTTAGATGGAGCTGGTTAGATGGGTGGTTAGTTCTGAATACAATGTAATAGAATCACAAGAGAGTACAAGACAAAATGATTTTCACATATGATTTCATTATTTAATATTTAATTATTCTCTATACTTAATTTAAAAAAAAATTGCAATTTATGGTATACATACACATGCCCATCTCTTACATTATAAGATATACACATAATAATAACACAGTCAGAAATCAGAGTATTCAGGAAGTAACCCTACAGGGTAAGGATGATGACACACGTGGGTTAAGGGAGATAATTCAATAAGCAAGATTTACTTCATTTAATTATTCCTCCTAACTCCCAGTTACTGGATGTTGATTACGTAACCGCTGGAGACCTAAAATAACTTGAAAAATAGACGAATCCATCAGGAAATATTGTGCTATTGTGAAAAGATTTCGCTGTGGAGCGCTCCTGTACACTGCTGCCTCAGATGAGTGTCAGAACTATCGTCCAACAGTACTAGTATATCAACCCAAACACATAAATATGACACCACCAACGCTGTAATATAGCATAAAGAATTAATGATATAAAAAGTTGAAACTTAGATATGATGTTGCTCCTTCTAAATAGATTTCTTCCATATAGAAGTCATCCAATCTCATATCATATAAAGGAGAAGGCGAATTTCATATTCATAACATATAGGAAGAAAAAAAAACATCTCATAGTTTATTACCATGTAAAATCAAACATGGTTTATTACACTATACATAACATGCATTTATACAAGAAAAAATGAATAATTGATCCTTCACCAAAGAGGTAGTGGCCACCTACCAGATAAAACCGATGATCTGGGCATATCGATACAATGTATCCATCTGGATTTACTTGACAGTGCGTGAAGAACTTCAAAGTGAATGGCAGGCAATAACAGCAAAGTAGAGGTTCGTCAATCAACCAACGCGTTTCGACCCGCTAGAAGTCTTTATCAAGGCATCAGAAAATATGATCTAAATCTCAGCCAGGTTCTAGGATTTTCCAAAATCTGAAAACAAGTAGAAACAAAGTGACCCTTCTCTTCACAGTAAGGACAGAATCCCAGTGATTGCTGCTAAAATGTTTGTTAAAGAGAGAGCCTGGCTTCTCCAGTCTATATAGGAATGTGGTTAGGCTGAAAGGTTACTTGTTTGGGAAAGGGGATGGTTGGCCTCCTCCTACAGATCTTCCCTCTATTTAGCACAATCTACCTTCTCTGAGACTAGGTAATAATAATATATAATAATATTAAGAGATAGTTAATATCTTCAGATCTCTGGAGAGCCGCAATAGAAGGAGGAAGGTGGATGCACACATACAACAGAGCCTAAGACCTCACTCCCTGCGTTCTCGCTCCTCATCCTTACACATTGTGGGACAGAGCGATAAAAACGTTATGATTCCTGAGTGGTCTGAGGGAGGAGCAATGCTAACGCATAGCAGGGAGCATCAAGGGTTAACCCACGACATGCTTTATTTTCCTAAGATCCAGTAAGTGCCATCTTATACCTTGTGATTAAAAATATTTGAACACACTTGGAACTTTTTTATTTTCAGTGATCTGCCTCTATCTATAAACCCTTTATAAGTTATATCACTGTTGGGTTTCTAACTATTATCAGTAGGTGGCAGCAGCGTGCTGGCTGTCTTACCCTTCTAGGACTTACCCAGCAGGTGGATACAGCACAAGAACTGTACTATGGATCTGCTACCTGTTCCTGTCTGATTGTGGGATTAGCTGCGCTCCAATTATCTAGCTTATGTTTTTCCAAATCAAACATCTCCTAGTATTATATAGCAGAGGAACACCGTGGATGTCCAGTTACTGCACAGGATTATCCTGTGAGCTGGTCCAAGTTATTCTTCAGTTCCTGTCTGGGATATTCCTACCGTATATGTGCAGAAATCTCAGTGTAAAGTTATCACCCTGCAGATTAGTTTCCTCCCTGTGGTTATAAACAGATCTGATGATGGTCTGATATGTGCTGCAGCAGATGGTATCAGCAAAATGAAGTTCACAGACCATGGAAAAAATTACAATAAGTATTGAATCATTTAGGAATAAAATAATCATCCTGAAGTTATTCTGCAATCTTTACATTCGTGACATCTGAAACTGATAAAAGACCAACATCGGAATTACAAGAAACAATTATATGGTTTCAGATTTAAAAAAAACCTCTTTCTTTATCTGGTGTCATTATCCTGCAGTCTACAGACAGTCGCCGTGTTTGACAATCGTGATGTTGACAGTTTCAACAAATCTATATGACATTGTCAGACAGAGAGGGAGTGAGGTCTGCAAGCTCAGGATGGGGAGATGGAAAAAGTCTGATAGTGTCAACTATGAAGGGGCCATAAAATCCATTATCATCATCATCATCAACATAAATCAACGGGCATGGTGTATACTGATACAACCCCTTAATATACTCCATACCTGAACTGCACTTTTTAGCCATGTTGTTATCAAGAAGTATCAGTGATGTAATCATCATTTCCTTGGAAAAGTATTTCAGGGGTTAAATTCCACGGCCACAGGGAACACTCAGCAGTTGAGTGAATTTAGTTATCATTGTTATTTCTGTTTGCTCCCTATTGTCCACTAGTGAGCTCTACAGACAGCCAGGAGCCGGAACCAGCAGGGGTCACCTGAGGGAAGACACCTGGGGAGGTAGGGGAGGGGGCTGGATAGTGTAACCAGCCCACCAATTGAGACCTTTTGCAACTCCCCTGGACAGGCAGATCCAAGGTGGGATTAGGAGGTGATAAAAGAGGCTACCCTGGGAGCTGGACGTGTGCGATTAACTTTTGGCCAAGAGGTGATGCTCTGCCAGAGATTCACTATGGAACATATCCCACTAGATTTATTTGTCTAAGGTCCTCACTTGTTGGACCTGCTATCGTTACGGGGCCGTGCTGTATTTAATCCTGTTCTGCAGAATAAATCATCCTTCTTTTTTTCCTCTAATACCGTGTCTGAGTGATTTGGGAACCACGTATCTTCACAATCATTCTCATCGTCATCATCATCATCATCGTCATCATCATTATCATCATCAACATAATCATTATCATCATCAACATGATCATTATCATCATCAATATGTTGTTTTTTCTCCTACTTTCTTCATATAATTAATACAGATTACTGATAGAAAATGTATTGTAGCTTCTTAAATAGGTCTCGCTATAGAATCGTAAACGTACATATAAAACAGAGAAATATATTTGCCAATGTGTTTTAGGGATAATATTGTTACATATGTAAATCATCCACATAGTGCAGCTGTCTATACTGCAGAGCTGGTGACTCCTGGTGCACGTTGTGTGATCCCGTCCATCTGAGTGTGCACTATGGTATCAGCCGGAGAGGCAGCGACATCTGTACTACTGTATATACCACTGTACAGACCCTTTCATAGAAGAATATATATATTTATGTATAAAGCAGAAGATAAGTGGGAATCAGAGAGTGAGGTAGAGAGTGACAGAGTCTCCCCACAGCTCCCACTGAGACAACACTGAGCACACAGAGCAGTCACTATAACATCATCCAGGTGCAGAGATACTGCGGCACCAGATCAGTAATAGGATCTAATCTTACGGCTTCCTGAGCGGCTCTGACCCTGTTATTTAACCACGTGCAGTATAGAGGATAAGAGTCTCTCTTATACATACTGAGACACAACATGTATAAGAGACAAGAACCTCTCTCTGTCTTCCTATGTAGAAAGTGCTTCACTGTGAGGAGGAAATGACAAGTTAGGTTATAAATTGATGAGAAGCACTTCAAAGCCGATGGGACATTATACACAAAGAGTTATGGATGAGTCCAGAGCGTTCTGTAATGTTCCCTCAGATCTAATAGCAGCTTATACTAGAGGTCCTCACTGAGACATGTACTTATATTACACACTGCTGATAGTGGGGGATACTCAGGACGGATTAGGGAATGTCACAGACTCTTCCTGGGATGTCCGAGTCTGCTCAGCTGTTATTTACACTTAAGAGAAGCACAGTGCTTGGAGCTGCAGCATCTGCGTTGGCACGTCCTCAGTACGCCCTCGGCACGCCCTAAGCACACCCTCAGTACGCCTTCAGCACGCCCTCAGCGCTCCCTTGCCACACCCTCAGCACGCCCTCAGCACGCCCTTTACTGTACATTACCTACATTCATTCACCCCTCTGCACCCCCGTTCCACTTCTTAAGTCGTAGGTGGTCGTAAGTGTCCTTTGCATTCAGCCATGAAGTGCGTGCGTTGCGTTTATTGGTGTATGGTCTGTTTCTGAGAATGCGCAGAGTTAGGGCCGCTGCATCTATGGACATCATCCGCAATTTTATTTGCGACCAGTTTTCCTTTGTTCATTCATGATAAGAACATGCTGAGGAAGAACTGGAGAGAGCGAGTAGAGAAGGGAAAGACATAAAGGGAGAAGTTCAGCCGGTGGAAAGAAAAGAAGGAAACAGTGTTACAGTGGTAGAGAAACATAGTCAGAGTCCGGAGGAAGAGAGAAGAGACAGCCAGTTAGAAAGTATGACTGTAACGTGTACAGGGATCTAACAGTGCAAGAGACAGCTGCATTACAGAGAGTGACAGGAGAGACTGGACTGAGCAGCACAAGGCGAGTGTATCATACTACAGCTGGAGGGAGGGAGGCGAGTGTATCATACTACAGCTGGAGGGAGGGAGGCGAGTGTATCATACTACAGCTGGAGGGAGGCGAGTGTATCATACTACAGCTGGAGGGAGGGAGGCGAGTGTATCATACTACAGCTGGAGGGAGGGAGGCGAGTGTATCATAGTACAGCTGGACGGAGGGAGGCGAGTGTATCATACTACAGCTGGATGGAGGGAGGCGAGTGTATCATACTACAGCTGGACGGAGGGAGGCGAGTGTATCATACTACAGCTGGAGGGAGGGAGGCGAGTGTATCATACTACAGCTGGACGGAGGGAGGCGAGTGTATCATACTACAGCTGGACGGAGGGAGGCGAGTGTATCATACTACAGCTGGACGGAGGGAGGCGAGTGTATCATACTACAGCTGGAGGGAGGGAGGCGAGTGTATCATACTACAGCTGGACGGAGGGAGGCGAGTGTATCATACTACAGCTGGAGGGAGGGAGGCGAGTGTATCATACTACAGCTGGAGGGAGGGGAGGAGAGTGTATCATACTACAGCTGGACGGAGGGAGGCGAGTGTATCATACTACAGCTGGAGGGAGGGAGGCGAGTGTATCATACTACAGCTGGAGGGAGGCGAGTGTATCATACTACAGCTGGAGGGAGGGGAGGCGAGTGTATCATACTATAGCTGGAGGGAGGGAGGCGAGTGTATCATACAACAGCTGGAGGGAGGCGAGTGTATCATACTACAGCTGGAGGGAGGGGAGGCGAGTGTATCATACTATAGCTGGAGGGAGGGAGGCGAGTGTATCATACTACAGCTGGAGGGAGGGAGGCGAGTGTATCATACTACAGTTGGAGGGAGGCTGTCACGACTAGTATAGCGTACCTGCTATCGTTGGCACTACTCGGAGGAAGGCGCGGAGTCTAACGTGCCCCTGGTGTTCACCAGGGACCCCCGCAAGGAGGTATGGACTTGGCTGCAGGAAACACGCAGGTCGCGGTCCTTCCACGAGTCAGATAGCGAAGCACGAGAGGGATATCAGACAGGCGGGTTCAGCAATGATGCGGGTAATGCAGGTACACAAGGAGAATTCAAACGGGGTGTGAGTCAAGCCGGGTCGATAACGTTCTGACAGCGAGGTACAAAGGGAGATCCAAAGGGGTAGTCAAGGCAATCCGGGTCACAATGGTCACAGGCAAACGGCAATAAACTGGAGGAAGGCAAGGGTCAGGAAACAGATAGACACAGGAACACTGGAACGCTGGAGGACAGGAAAGGACCTGAAACTCTGGCACAGGAGGTGAGGTCAGAGGCACTTAAATAGGGCTGCTAACCAATGCCCTCAGCACTAGTGGTGCTGTAATAGCTGTAGCGCCGTAGCGCTAGTCATAGGGCAGCGCCGTAGCGCTCTCTATCTGCAGCGTCCCGTTGCCTAGCAACGGGGACGCTTCTGGGTCTGGGCTGGCCGGCCGGGCGGAAGGGTAAATGACGCGTCTGGTTGCTAGGCAACCAGACGTTCTTGTATGGACGGGCGGGCGGCCGCCGAGCGGCGCCTGACAGTATGCCCTCCTCCTTCTCCCCTTGTTTGGAGGAATCTCTTAAGTAACTGAGGAGCGTGAAGGTCCGTTTTATCCACCCAAGATCTTTCTTCCGGGCCAAATCCCTTCCAGTGCACAAGGAACTGTTGTTGCCCGTAGCGAATGCGGACATCCAGGATCCGGCTGATCTCAAACTCTGTTCCAGAGGAGGTTTGAACCGGAGGAGGTCGAGATGGAGGTACAAAGAACCTGTTAAGCACCAATGGCCGGAGTAGGGACACGTGAAAAGTATTATGACATCGTAAAGAAGCCGGTAGCTTTAGTTTAACACACACTGGATTAATAACTTGTGAGATGATGTAAGGACCAATAAAACGTGGAGCCATTTTCATAGATGGTACTTTGAGTTTTAAGTCTTTAGTGGAAAGCCATACTTGATCCCCTACCTTCAATAGGGGAGTAGCCCTACGGTGGCGATCTGCAAAGATCTTATGGTGCTGTGATGCCTTTTGTAGAGCTGCTTTGGTTGTGGCCCAAATGATAGAGAATTCTCGATAAAGTGAGTCCACCGCTGGAACAGAGGAGGAAGAATTGGGAAATGGATCTGGGATAATAGGATGCATCCCGGTCACAATAAAGAATTGAGAAAACCCGGTAGATTCATGGACATGGTGATTGTGTGAGAATTCTGCCCAGGGAAGAAATTGCGACCATCTGCTTTGATTATCAGCGGTAAAGCAACGGAGAAAAGTCTCTAAATCCTGGTTGATCCGCTCGGTCTGACCATTGGTCTGGGGGTGATATCCCGATGAGAATTTTAACTCCGTACCCAGTTTTTTACAGAAAGCCCTTACAGAACCGGGAGATGAATTGCACTCCCCTGTCAGAGATAATTTCCTTAGGGCAGCCATGAAGTCTGAAGATCTCCTTGATAAATGTGTCGGCTAAGTGACTGGCTGAAGGTAGACCTGAAAGAGGAATAAAATGCACCATTTTAGAAAATCGGTCAATGACAACCCAGATAGTATTGAATCCAGAACTGCAGGGAAGGTCAGTAATAAAATCCATGGCTATACTCTCCCAGGGAGCATCCGGCGTAGGTAGGGGCTGGAGCAACCCAGCAGGGATCTTCCTGGAAGTTTTGTGTTGGGCACAAATGGTACATGCTGCAATAAAGTCCCGTATATCAGCGCGTATGGTAGGCCACCAGAACCGACGGCAGAGAAGGAATGTGGTCTTCTTTATGCCCGCGTGACCCGCGATACGGGACGAATGGGCCCAACGCAACACCTTGAGTCGTAATTGTGGTTCCACAAATGATCGTCCTGTGGGCGGAACATCCTTCACCGTATTGGTAATAGCAATGATGTTCGAAGGGTCAATAATGCAATGAGGAATTGATGGGTTCAGGCGGTCTGTATCATCAAAAGAACGAGATAGAGCGTCTGCCCGCCCATTCTTAGCACCTGGACAGAAGGTAAGAATCATGTTGAAGCGAGCAAAGAATGATGCCCAGCGGGCCTGCCGAGGATTCAGACAGCGAGCTTCCCGAATGAATGTCAAATTTCGGTGGTCTGTAAAGATGGTAACTGGATATAGGGCTCCCTCTAATAGGTGCCGCCATTCCTCCAAGGCTGCTTTAATAGCGAGAAGCTCCTTGTCTCTGATTCCGTAATTAATCTCGTTGGGAAGAAATCGTCTGGAGAAGAACCCGCATGGAGAGTGGGTACCTGAAGGTGTCTTTTGGAATAACACGGCTCCAATGCCTATTGAAGAGGCGTCCACCTCCACAAAGAAAGGTCGCTGTTGATCCGGCTGAGAGAGCACAGAGGCAGAGGAAAAGGCTTTCTTCAGAATAGTGAAGGCAGAAACAGCTTCTGGAGACCATATCTTAGGATTGGCAGATCTCCTAGTTAATGCTGTAATTGGAGCAATGATGGACGAGAAATCTTGGATGAACTGTCGATAATAATTGGCGAATCCAATGAATCTTTGGATACTTTTAAGACTCTGCGGTTGAGGCCAATTCAAGATGGATGACACCTTGGTGGGATCCATCTGTAACCCGGAGCCGGACACAATGAACCCAAGGAAGGACACTTGGAGAACTTCAAAAACACATTTTTCCAATTTGCAATAAAGATGATATTTGCGCAGTCTTCGTAAGACCTCCCTGCCTTGTTCTTGATGAGAACTCAAGTCTTTAGAAAACACTAGGATGTCGTCTAGATAAACGACTACGGAGGTGTACAATAGATCTTGAAAGATGTCGTTAACGAAATTCTGGAAGATGGCGGGGGCATTGCAAAGACCGAAGGGCATTACCAGGTATTCAAAATGCCCATCCCTCGTATTGAAGGCGGTCTTCCACTCGTCACCCTTCTTTATACGAATGAGGTTGTAGGCCCCTCGTAGGTCTAATTTAGTAAACACTTGAGCCCCGCTGATTCTGTCAAATAGGTCAGAGATAAGAGGTAACGGGTACCGATTCTTGATGGTAATACGATTCAGGGGTCTATAGTCAATGCATGGGCACAGGGACCCTTCTTTTTTTTTGACAAAGAAGAATCCAGCCCCAGCAGGAGAGGTAGACTTGCGAATAAAACCACGTTCCAGATTCTCCTTGATATATTGGGACATTGCCAGGGTCTCTGGGCGAGAAAGGGGATACGTTCGCCCCTTGGGTATAGGTTGATCGGGAAGCAAAGTGATGGAACAATCCCAGGGCCGATGGGGAGGTAATAACTCGGCCTCCGTTTTACTGAATACATCTTGGAAGTCGGTGTATGCAGCTGGAAGGCTAACTTCCGTAACCGTGGACTGAGCAACAACTTGGGAATCAGGAGGCAGAACACTAGGTAGACATCTATGATGACATTCTGTACCCCAACGAGTAACCTGAGCTCGGTCCCAATCCATCTGCGGAGAGTGTCTTCGTAGCCATGGAAGCCCCAAGATAATGGGATTGATGGATTTTGGCAACACCAACAACTGAATCATCTCGCTATGGAGGGCTCCAACCATTAACCGAATAGGTGACGTGATGTAGGAGATGGAGCCACTGCTGACACGGTTCCCATCTACTGCTGTTAACGATAATGGTTGAGGCAAGGGGAGAGTTGGAATTTGAAGCCCAGCAATGAGAGTGGCAGAAATGAAGTTCCCGGAGGAGCCAGAATCCACAAAGGCCGTGGTGGAGAAGGGACCTCTAGGGGTGCTCAGGGTGACTGCCATAAGAAGCTCAGGGGTGTTTTTTGAGTAGGGAGCAACTGTGGATACTCCTAAACCGGCCTCCCTGCTACCGTTTAGGAGGACGGGTTTCCCGGTTTCTTAGGACAGACCTTGCGAACATGTCCGGAATCGCCACAGTAAAGGCAGAGACGCTGCCTGAAGCGCCTCTCTCTTTCTTCTGGGGATAAACGGGACCGTCCTACTTGCATGGGTTCATCCATAGGCAAAACTGGGTTTTGAAATTGAGGAGCCAGACGAGGAACCACCCGCTTAGAGACAGGACGTTCCTGGGTGCGTTCTTGATAACGTAGGTCTACTTTAATGCATAGCGCAATTAGGGTATCAAGATCAGAGGGGAGATCCCGAGAAATTAGTTCGTCCTTAATACGGTCGATTAGACCTTGCCAAAAAGTTGCGACCAGCGCCTCGTTTTTCCATTTCAGCTCTGACGCTAAGGTCCGGAACTGGATGGCATATTGCCCAACAGATAAGTTGCCTTGACGCAGGTTCAGCAAGCTGGTGGCCGCAGAGGCTACTCTCCCAGGGTCATCGAAGACTCTCCTGAAAGCTTCAATAAAGGAGCCGGTGTTATTAAGAAGAGGGTCTCCATTTTCCCACAAAGGCGAAGCCCAGGCTAGTGCTTGACCACTCAGGAGGGAGATCATAAATGCCACCTTCGTTCGCTCTGAAGGAAATGCTCCTGCATTGCACTCAAACTGGATGGAGCACTGGTTCAAGAAACCCCTGCATTTCTTGGGATCTCCATCGTATTTTTCAGGTGTGGGGATACGCATGCCAGAAGTTGCAGTGGATACCGTAACCACACTGGCGGACGCCCCTGGGGCGGTGGTAATGGCAGGAGCAGCAGGCAGGGAGCCTTGTAAGGCATCGAAGCGTGTAGCGATACCTTGAACACATTGTAGGAGATGTGCTTGGGCTGCTTCTTGCTGTTCTACTCGCTGAGCCAAATGAATGAGAAGGTCCCGGGCTGAGGGTTCCCCCGTTCCTTCGGTAGTCATCGCCAGAGTTTACTGTCACGACTAGTATAGCGTACCTGCTATCGTTGGCACTACTCGGAGGAAGGCGCGGAGTCTAACGTGCCCCTGGTGTTCACCAGGGACCCCCGCAAGGAGGTATGGACTTGGCTGCAGGAAACACGCAGGTCGCGGTCCTTCCACGAGTCAGATAGCGAAGCACGAGAGGGATATCAGACAGGCGGGTTCAGCAATGATGCGGGTAATGCAGGTACACAAGGAGAATTCAAACGGGGTGTGAGTCAAGCCGGGTCGATAACGTTCTGACAGCGAGGTACAAAGGGAGATCCAAAGGGGTAGTCAAGGCAATCCGGGTCACAATGGTCACAGGCAAACGGCAATAAACTGGAGGAAGGCAAGGGTCAGGAAACAGATAGACACAGGAACACTGGAACGCTGGAGGACAGGAAAGGACCTGAAACTCTGGCACAGGAGGTGAGGTCAGAGGCACTTAAATAGGGCTGCTAACCAATGCCCTCAGCACTAGTGGTGCTGTAATAGCTGTAGCGCCGTAGCGCTAGTCATAGGGCAGCGCCGTAGCGCTCTCTATCTGCAGCGTCCCGTTGCCTAGCAACGGGGACGCTTCTGGGTCTGGGCTGGCCGGGCGGAAGGGGAAATGACGCGTCTGGTTGCTAGGCAACCAGACGTTCTTGTATGGACGGGCGGGCGGCCGCCGAGCGGCGCCTGACAGAGGCAAGTGTATCATACTACAGCTGGAGGGAGGGGAGGCGAGTGTATCATACTACAGCTGGAGGGAGGGAGGCGAGTGTATCATACTACAGCTGGAGGGAGGGGAGGAGAGTGTATCATACTACAGCTGGAGGGAGGGAGGCGAGTGTATCATACTACAGTTGAAGGGAGGCGAGTGTATCATACTACAGCTGGAGGGAGGGAAGGGAATTAAATTTTGCATATTAACATGTTAGATACACCTGTAAAATTCACATACAATGTGGATAGACATAAAATAGATTTTTGGGATATCACAATTTTTCTAAAAACTATTGGTCTGAGCACAACACTTTATCGAAAACCATCTGACCGGAATACAATTACATGCTACCAGCCATCACCCCAAAGCATTGAAGAAGAGTCTACCCATTTCACAGTTCATACGTGTATTAAGAAATAATACAGAGTTGGATATTGCAGAAGAACAACTTAAAGAAATCAGACTACGTTTCCTCCAAAGGGGATACAGTAAAAGAGAGGTGCCTCACCAAAGCCAAAAAACATAATAACCTGGGAGAAAAAAAGACATCATAAAAATAAGGATCTTACAGACCAAATAGTCTTTTCAACAGCCTTTGACACACAATCCTATAGGGTTAAAAAGGCCATAAAACAATACTAGCCAATTGTTCCCACAGATCCTTTACTGAAAGAAAAATGTAAAAAAAACACCATTAGTATCCTACCGTAAGGGCTCCAACCTTAAACAACTACTGATGAGACCAGAAATTAAATCTACTATAGAAAAAACTAAAAACTGGCTAAGAGCTGGAAAACCAGGATACCACAGATCATCGTCACCATTTATTTATATAGCGCCACTGATTCCGCAGAGCTGTACAGAGAACTCGCTCACATCAGTCCCTGCCCCATTGGAGCTTACAGTCTAAATTCCCTAATATACACACACAGACAGACTAGGGTCAATTTTGATAGCAGCCAATTAGCCTACCAGTATGTGTTTGGAATGTGGGAGGAAACCGGAGCACCCGAAGGAAACCCACGCAAGCTTGGGGAGAACATACAAACTCCACACAGATAAGGCCATGGTCGGGAATTGAACTCATGACCCCAGTGCTGTGAGGCAGAAGTGCTAGCCACTAAACTACTGTGCTGCCCAGATGCTACAGATGCTACAGATGCATAAATTGCATGACATGTAGAAGTATGAATACAGGAACAACATTCTCACATCCACAAAATGGAAGAAAAATCAGAATTAAACACAGATTGACATGTACAATGGACCATGTGATTTATCTTCTAACATGTCCATGCGGCCTAATTTATGTGGGCATGACCACTAGGATATTCCGTGAACGTATGGCCAATCACAGATCATCAATCAGACAAGCATTGGACACGGGCCAAACTGATAAACTAGTAGCGAAGCATTTTCTCCAAAAGAAACATCAATTGTCAACATTGAGATGTATTCTTATAGATTGGGTGCCACCACCATCCAGAGGAGGTGATAGAGAACTAATGCTAAGAGAGAAAGAGACTAGATGGATCCACCAGTTGGACACTATAATGCCAAAAGGACTTAATGAAAATAACCCTCTAAATATATTCTTGAAGGATTAAGAAGCCTAAATCTGGATACACTATATTGTTCTCTAACAAGAAAGAACTTGGCTATGCACAGCTATTAGATCTACCTATAGGGTCCTATATATTCACAAGACTTTGTTCTATTGTTTTTAATGAAAAACATATCATATATATAATTCCCTGACGAAAGAGTATAGATGACATGTTGAAATGTATAAAGGATATCAGAGAATATAGTGTTATCTGCTGAATGCTACAATACTTGGGGTCGTGTAATAATAAACATCAATTGAATCATAGATATCAGAAACCACAATGCCAATTATTGGCTACTGTAATATTTGGGGCTGTGCAATATTTAATAATAAAGTGTAGGAACCATAAAGGTACTATATTATATATTGGTGAAGAAATATGATGATACTATATACATTGCCAAATGCCACAAACTTTACTAACTGTCAATTACTATTACTGTAAGTGCATTGTGATGCCCCTACTGTGTATTCCAGGGTGGAACCCATAGCAATTATGCCTAGGATTGGATATCGCCAATTAAATGTGTTTCATTGTGGGAAATATGATATATAAATAAGAAGCTTTAAAAATCACAATATGGTTGGCTTGAGTACTAACCAGAAGTCTGTTTGTTCAGTTCCTGCTGTGTTTGTCACAGTGGAACTCATAGCAATTTTATATATAAAATCTAGCTATAAAATCTAACTATACTCATTTTGGAAGTGATGTTTCCAGCTAGACATCTATTGTCTAGTTGGACAATATCCAAATATTGTTGGATGAATATGATACATCACCTGTTGGTCTCACTAACAAAATGCACAGTGAGACTCCGAACCAGAAATGATTTCTTAGACTCCCTGCTATGCGTTCCGCATGACGGAATTAGAATTATGAACTTGTATTAAAGAACTTATACCTAATTTGTTGTACAGCTAGAAATGGAGTCTGGAGAAGGTGATACGTTCATTGGTGGAGTAATGGGAAATGATACTTACTGTGCAGCTGTATAATGTAGTATTTAGTAGTAGTTTATCAACAGAAGTCTGAAACCATGTGACCTTCATATACGTTCCAGGGTGGAACACATATTGTGTATAACACTGTGGGGGGTGGACACATGCACTAGAATTGGCAATCTCCTAAAATGAGCTACAGCTGACAACCCTTTGGCACTATATATAGTCAGGTAATTGTAATGTTGTATTATCTATGTTTGTCCTGTCTGCTGTTCAATGAAAACCTGTCTTGAAAAAGGTCTGGATGTGAGACCGAAACGTTAACTATAATATAAAGGAACTGGATTGAAAATAAAGATTAATCTATCTGTTGTAAATGGTGAGGGCCCTCTCTATTTTTTGAATATGTACCAGCTACTGTGGTAATGGGAGCTACTGTGGAGCACCCAAAGAGGATTCACTTCAAGATGTGAGTGCAGCTTTTTCAATATATATATATATATATAGCATGGACATGACATACATAGAAGTGGTACTGTGCAGTGTATATATGTATAACAAGGATATGGCATAGAGAAGTGGTACTGTGCAGTGTATATATGTATAACATGGACATGCCATAGAGAAGTGGTAGTGTGCAGTGTATATATGTATAACAAGGATATGGCATACATAGAAGTGGTACTGTGCAGTGTATATATGTATAACATGGACATGACATACATATGGACATGACATACATAGAAGTGGTACTGTGCAGTGTTTATATGTATAACATGGACATGACATACATATGGACATGACCTACATAGAAGTGGTACTGTGCAGTGTATATATGTATAACATGGACATGACATACATATGGACATGACATACATAGAAGTGGTACTGTGCAGTGTATATATGTATAGCATGGACATGACATACATATGAACATGACATACATATGGACATGACATACATAGAAGTTGTACTGTGCAGTGTATATATGTATAACATGGACATGGCATAGAGAAGTAGTACTGTGCAGTGTATATATGTATAACATGGATATGACATAGAGAAGTGGTACTGTGCAGTGTATATATGTATAACAAGGATATGGCATACATAGAAGTGGTACTGTGCAGTGTATATATGTATAACATGGACATGACATACATATGGACATGACATACATATGGACATGACATACATAGAAGTGGTACTGTGCAGTGTTTATATGTATAACATAGACATGACATACATATGGACATGACATACATAGAAGTGGTACTGTGCGGTGTATATATGTATAGCATGGACATGACATACATAAAAGTGGTACTGTGCAGTGTATATATGTATAGCATGGACATGGCATAGAGAAGTAGTACTGTGCAGTGTATATATGTATAACATGGATATGACATAGAGAAGTGGTACTGTGCAGTGTATATATGTATAGCATGGACATGGCATAGAGAAGTAGTACTGTGCAGTGTATATATGTATAACATGGACATGGCATAGAGAAGTGGTACTGTGCAGTGTATATATGTATAACATGGACATGGCATAGAGAAGTAGTACTGTGCAGTGTATATATGTATAACATGGATATGACATAGAGAAGTGGTACTGTGCAGTGTATATATGTATAACAAGGATATGGCATACATAGAAGTGGTACTGTGCAGTGTATATATGTATAACATGGACATGACATACATATGGACATGACATACATATGGACATGACATACATAGAAGTGGTACTGTGCAGTGTTTATATGTATAACATAGACATGACATACATATGGACATGACATACATAGAAGTGGTACTGTGCGGTGTATATATGTATAGCATGGACATGACATACATAAAAGTGGTACTGTGCAGTGTATATATGTATAGCATGGACATGACATACATATGAACATGACATACATATGGACATGACATACATATGGACATGACATACATATGGACATGACATACATATGGACATGAGCTACATAGAAGTGGTACTGTGCAGTGTATATATGTATAACATGGATATGGCATAGAGAAGTGGGGCTGTGCAGTGTATATATGTATAACATGGATATGGCATAGAGAAGTGGTACTGTGCAGTGTATATATGTATAACATGGACATGACATACATAGAAGTGGTACTGTGCAGTGTATATATGTATAACATGGACATGACATACATAGAAGTGGTACTGTGCAGTGTATTATATATGTCACACACACACTGAGCACTAGATACACAACTGTATAATAATACACTAGAGAGAAAAATGACAGCGGCCATTTTGTTGTGGACAATGTTCATGGAAACCTATGGAGATGTCCATGGGAGTGTGTCCTAGGCTGCAGACACTGTTATAGTATATATAATACACCTACTAACTGGGGGGGTCTGTGTAACTGGACCCCCTTAGTGACAGGAATCTCCCCAGGACACACAGGGACCATATAACAGCACAGAGAGGAGCAGCCTAATGCTAGAAGTGTCCTGTCCTTGTC
The DNA here is from genome assembly GCF_038048845.1 of Mixophyes fleayi. Lineage (NCBI taxonomy): Eukaryota > Metazoa > Chordata > Amphibia > Anura > Limnodynastidae > Mixophyes > Mixophyes fleayi. The sequence continues at coordinate 449,772 of NW_027445897.1, forward strand.
CCCCAGTGTGAGCAGTGATTTACTGATGATGAGGACACCTATACTCAGCTTCATATCTAACTGGTATTACTGTATTATCTGTCACAGTCAGTATACTTATTATTGTCTATGTACTATCTACAGATGGTTGTGATCATGGTCACCCAATCACTGCCGTTTATTTTTCTAACCCGGCGGTTCCCGAAGTGTGCGCCGCGGCTCCCAGGGGTGCCGCAGCGTTGTCACTGGGGTGCCGCGGGCCAGACATAAAAAAAAAAGAGAACAAAAACTTACCAATCCGCCGGGACCCAGCAGCCTCCTCTCTCCCGCAGCAGCTGTCACTGACGTCTATATTCAGCGACAGCTGCGGGAGAGAGGAGGCTGCTGGGTCCCGGCGGATTGGTAAGTTTTTGTTCTCTTTTTTTTTTATGTCTGGCGTGGGGCAGAGTGAAAAGGATGGTGGTACCGGAGGGGGACACTGTGGAGGGGGACACTGTGGAGGGGGACACTGTGGAGGGGGACACTGTGGAGGGGGACACTGTGACAGCGGAGGGGGACAGCGGGCAGCAGAGTGGGCAGCGTGCCTGGGGGCAGAGGAGGGGGGACAGTGTGACAGAGGGCAGAGGAGGGGGGACAGTGTGACAGAGGGCAGAGGAGGGGGGACAGCGTGACAGAGGGGGCAGAGTGCCTGGATGCAGAGTGTCTGGATGCAGAGGGGGCAGAGTGCCTGGATGCAGAGTGTCTGGATGCAGAGGGGGCAGAGTGCCTGGATGCAGAGTGTCTGGATGCAGAGGGGGCAGAGTGCCTGGATGCAGAGTGTCTGGATGCAGAGGGGGGCAGTGTCCCTGGATGCAGAGGGGGGCAGTGTCCCTGGATGCAGAGGGGGCAGTGTCCCTGGATGCAGAGGGGGCATTTTTGCATACAACTAAATAAGTATTTTTGTCGTGACCTAAATTCTTATTACAATTTTTTGACCAACTACTTCTAAAACATGACTGCTCAGTAATTATTTTGGAGGGGTGCCTTGAAAAAAAATTTGGAGACTCTAAGGGTGCCGCGAACAGCAAAAGTTTGGGAACCACTGTTCTAACCTATTTATTGCCAGTTATTGGTTGTTTGCAGCCATTGGAGATATATATATATATTCCACTTACAGCTGCTGACTCTCTTCATTATTTAAACTGACAATCACTAAATACACTGGTGCTTTCTGTATGCTCAGTGTTTGTTATAAGGCAGCGGTAGGCAGCCTTTATCTATCGGTGTGCAGGCCAAAATCTAGTCAAGCCCAGGTGTGCCAGCTATGTATATATGTATGTGTGTAATAAATATAAATTATATATATATATATATATATATATATATATATATATATATCACACACACACACACTATACATCATGCCTCATAGTTATACCCCCAATTCATATACCACGTAGTTGTGCCCCCACATCATATTATGCCAGAGTAATGCCCCAAGTTCATATCATTGCACATAGTTTTGCCCCCTGTTCACATTATGCCACATTAATGCCCCCATTGAATATTCAGCTACACTTAAATGCCCCAATGACTGTTATGCCTCCAAGTGCCTCAAAAATAATTTTAAGCCACTAGTAAATGAATAAAAAATTATTTATTTGTGTACTTACCTCTACCATGGACTTATGCTGTGTCGGGGTGGGACTTGTGCTGTGTCAGGGGGGGAGGGTCTTGTGCTGTGTCAGGGGGGGGAGGGTCTTGTGCTGTGTCAGGGGGGGGGAGGGTCTTGTGCTGTGTCAGGGGGGGGGAGGGTCTTGTGCTGTGTCAGGGGGGGGGAGGGTCTTGTGCTGTGTCAGGGGGGGGAGGGTCTTGTGCTGTGTCAGGGGGGGGGAGGGTCTTGTGCTGTGTCAGGGGGGGGGGGGAGGGTCTTGTGCTGTGTCGGGGGGGGGAGGGTCTTGTGCTGTGTCAGGGGGGGGAGGGTCTTGTGCCGCGTCAGGGGGACCCACTCTGCATCATGGTGGGACTTGTGCCGCGTCAGGGGGACCCACTCTGCATCATGGTGAACCTTGAGCCGCGTCAGGGAGGGAGGGTCTTGTGCTGTGTCAGGGGGGGAGGGACTTGTGCTGTGTCGGAGGGACCCCACTCTGTCCATGGTGGGACTTGTGCTGTGTCAGGGGGACCCACTCTGCATCATGGTGGGACTTGTGCCGCGTCAGGGGGGGAGGGTCTTGTGCTGTGTCGGAGGAACCCACTCTGTCCCATGGTGGGACTTGTGCCGTGTCAGGGGGGGGAGGGACTTGTGCTGTGTCAGGGGGGGAGGGACTTGTGCTGTGTCGGAGGGACCCACTCTGTCCCATGGTGGGACTTGTGCTGTGTCAGGGGGGGAGGGATGTGCTGTGTCAGGGGGGGGGGGGGACTTGTGCTGTGTTGGGGGGACCTACTCTGCATCATGGTGGGACTTGTGCTGTGTCAGGGGGGGAGGGACTTGTGCTGTGTCAGGGGGGGGAGGGACTTGTGCTGTGTCAGGGGGGGGAGGGACTTGTGCTGTGTCAGGGGGGGGGAGGGACTTGTGCTGTGTCAGGGGAGGGACTTGTGCTGTGTCAGGGGGGGGAGGGACTTGTGCTGTGTCGGAGGGACCCACTCTGCATCATGGTGGGACTTGTGCTGTGTCAGGGCGGGGGAGGGACTTGTGCTGTGTCGGGGGGACCTACTCTGCATCAGGGTGGGACTTGTGCTGTGTCAGGGGGGGAGGGACTTGTGCTGTGTCGGGGGGGAGGGACTTGTGCTGTGTCGGGGGGGGAGGGACTTGTGCTGTGTCGGGGGGGAGGGACTTGTGCTGGGTCGGGGGAGGGGAGGGACTTGTGCTGGGTCGGGGGAGGGGAGGGACTTGTGCTGGGTCGGGGGAGGGGAGGGACTTGTGCTGGGTCGGGGGAGGGGAGGGACTTGTGCTGCGTCGGGGGAGGGGAGGGACTTGTGCTGCGTCAGGGGGGGAGGGACTTGTGCTGTGTCAGGGGGGGAGGGACTTGTGCTGTGTCGGAGGGACCCACTCTGCATCATGGTGGGACTTGTGCTGTGTCAGGGCGGGGGAGGGACTTGTGCTGGGTCGGGGGAGGGGAGGGACTTGTGCTGGGTCGGGGGAGGGGAGGGACTTGTGCTGGGTCGGGGAGGGGAGGGACTTGTGCTGCGTCGGGGGAGGGGAGGGACTTGTGCTGTGTCAGGGGGGGAGGGACTTGTGCTGTGTCAGGGGGGGAGGGACTTGTGCTGTGTCGGAGGGACCCACTCTGCATCATGGTGGGACTTGTGCTGTGTCAGGGCGGGGGAGGGACTTGTGCTGTGTCGGAGGGACCCACTCTGCATCATGGTGGGACTTGTGCTGTGTCGGGGGGGAGGGACTTGTGCTGGGTCGGGGGGAGGGGAGGGACTTGTGCTGGGTCGGGGGAGGGGAGGGACTTGTGCTGGGTCGGGGGAGGGGAGGGACTTGTGCTGGGTCGGGGGAGGGGAGGGACTTGTGCTGCGTCGGGGGAGGGGAGGGACTTGTGCTGCGTCAGGGGGGGAGGGACTTGTGCTGTGTCAGGGGGGGAGGGACTTGTGCTGTGTCGGAGGGACCCACTCTGCATCATGGTGGGACTTGTGCTGTGTCAGGGCGGGGGAGGGACTTGTGCTGGGTCGGGGGAGGGGAGGGACTTGTGCTGGGTCGGGGGAGGGGAGGGACTTGTGCTGGGTCGGGGGAGGGGAGGGACTTGTGCTGCGTCGGGGGAGGGGAGGGACTTGTGCTGTGTCAGGGGGGGAGGGACTTGTGCTGTGTCAGGGGGGGAGGGACTTGTGCTGTGTCGGAGGGACCCACTCTGCATCATGGTGGGACTTGTGCTGTGTCAGGGCGGGGGAGGGACTTGTGCTGTGTCGGAGGGACCCACTCTGCATCATGGTGGGACTTGTGCTGTGTCAGTGGGGGGAGGGACTTGTGCTGTGTCAGGGGGGAGGGACTTGTGCTGTGTCAGGGGGGGAGGGACTTGTGCTGTGTCAGGGGGGGAGGGACTTGTGCTGTGTCAGGGGGGAGGGACTTGTGCTGTGTCAGGAGGGGAGGGACTTGTGCTGTGTCAGGAGGGGGAGGGACTTGTGCTTTGTGCTGTGTCAGGGGGGGAGGGACTTGTGCTGTGTCGGAGGGACCCACTCTGCATCATGGTGGGACTTGTGCTGTGTCAGTGGGGGGGAGGGACTTGTGCTGTGTCAGGGGGGAGGGACTTGTGCTGTCAGGGGGGAGGGACTTGTGCTGTGTCAGGGGGGGAGGGACTTGTGCTGTGTCAGGGGGGGAGGGACTTGTGCTGTGTCAGGAGGGGGAGGGACTTGTGCTGTGTCAGGAGGGGGAGGGACTTGTGCTGTGTCAGGAGGGGGAGGGACTTGTGCTGTGTCAGGAGGGGGGAGGGACTTGTGCTGTGTCAGGAGGGGGAGGGACTTGTGCTTTGTGCTGTGTCAGGAGGGGGAGGGACTTGTGCTGTGTCAGGAGGGGGAGGGACTTGTGCTGTGTCAGGGGGGGGAGGGACTTGTGCTGTGTCAGGGGGGGAGGGACTTGTGCTGTGTCAGGGGGGGGAGGGACTTGTGCTGTGTCAGGGGGGGGAGGGACTTGTGCTGTGTCAGGGGGGGGAGGGGACTTGTGCTGTGTCGGGGGGGGAGGGACTTGTGCTGTGTCGGGGGGGGAGGGACTTGTGCTGTGTCAGGGGGGGGGAGGGACTTGTGCTGTGTCAGGGGGGGGGAGGGACTTGTTGCTGTGTCAGGGGGGGGGAGGACTTGTGCTGTGTCAGGGGGGGGAGGGACTTGTGCTGTGTCAGGGGGGGGAGGGACTTGTGCTGTGTCAGGGGGGGGGGAGGGACTTGTGCTTTGTGCTGTGTCAGGGGGGGAGGGACTTGTGCTGTGTCGGAGGGACCCACTCTGCATCATGGTGGGACTTGTGCTGTGTCAGGGGGGGAGGGACTTGTGCTGTGTCGGAGGGACCCACTCTGCATCATGGTGGGACTTGTGCTGTGTCAGGGGGGGAGAGACTCGTGCTGTGTCAGGGGGGGGAGGGACTCGTGCTGTGTCAGGGGGGGGAGGGACTCGTGCTGTGTCAGGGGGGGAGGACTCGTGCTGTGTCAGGGGGGGGAGGGACTCGTGCTGTGTCAGGGGGGGGAGGGACTCGTGCTGTGTCAGGCGGGGGGAGGGACTTGTGCTGTGTCAGGCGGGGGGGAGGGACTTGTGCTGTGTCAGGCTGGGGGAGGGACTTGTGCTGTGTCAGGCGGGGGGAGGGACTTGTGCTGTGTCGGAGGGACCCACTCTGCATCATGGTGGGACTTGTGCTGTGTCGGGGGGGAGGGACTTGTGCTGTGTCGGGGGGGGAGGGACTTGTGCTGTGTCGGGGGGGAGGGACTTGTGCTGGGTCGGGGGAGGGGAGGGACTTGTGCTGGGTCGGGGGAGGGGAGGGACTTGTGCTGGGTCGGGGGAGGGGAGGGACTTGTGCTGGGTCGGGGGAGGGGAGGGACTTGTGCTGCGTCGGGGGAGGGGAGGGACTTGTGCTGCGTCAGGGGGGGACCTACTCTGCATCAGGGGGGGACCTACTCTGCATCAGGGGGGACCTACTCTGCATCAGGGGGGGGCCTACTCTGCATCAGGGGGGGGGACCTACTCTGCATCATGGTCGGACTTATGCTGTGTCAGTGGGGGGACTTATCTGTGTTGGGGGGGTATTTATGCTGTCAGGGGGACTTATACTGTTATAGAGTGGGGATATATGCTGTGTTATGGGGGACTTGTGCTGTGTCAGGGGAGGGGAGGGACTTGTGCTGTGTCAGGGGAGGGACTTGTGCTGTGTCAGGGGGGGAGGGACTTGTGCTGTGTCAGGGGGGGAGGGACTTGTGCTGTGTCAGGGGGGACCCACTCTGCATCATGGTGGGACCTTGTGCTGTGTCAGGGCGGGGGAGGGACTTGTGCTGTGTCGGGGGGACCTACTCTGCATCAGGGTGGGACTTGTGCTGTGTCAGGGGGGGAGGGACTTGTGCTGTGTCGGGGGGGGGGGCAGAAACTTGTGCTGTGTCTGAGGGACCCACTCTGCATCATGGTGGGACTTGTGCTGTGTCAGGGCGGGGGAGGGACTTGTGCTGTGTCGGAGGGACCCACTCTGCATCATGGTGGGACTTGTGCTGTGTCAGTGGGGGGAGGGGACTTGTGCTGTGTCAGTGGGGGAGGGACTTGTGCTGTGTCAGGGGGGGCTGGGAGGGACTTGTGCTGTGTCAGGGGGGAGGGACTTCCGTGCTGTGTCAGGGGGGGAGGGACTTAAGGGACTTGTGCTGTGTCAGGAGGGGGAGGGACTTGTGCTTTGTGCTGTGTCAGGGGCGGAGGGACTTGTGCTGTGTCGGAGGGACCCACTCTGCATCATGGTGGGACTTGTGCTGTGTCAGTGGGGGGAGGGACTTGTGCTGTGTCAGGGGGGAGGGACTTGTGCTGTGTCAGGGGGGAGGGACTTGTGCTGTGTCAGGGGGGGAGGGACTTGTGCTGTGTCAGGAGGGGGAGGGACTTGTGCTTTGTGCTGTGTCAGGGGGGGAGGGACTTGTGCTGTGTCGGAGGGACCCACTCTGCATCATGGTGGGACTTGTGCTGTGTCAGGGGGGGAGGGACTTGTGCTGTGTCAGGAGGGGGAGGGACTTGTGCTTTGTGCTGTGTCAGGAGGGGGAGGGACTTGTGCTTTGTGCTGTGTCAGGAGGGGGAGGGACTTGTGCTGTGTCAGGAGGGGAGGGACTTGTGCTTTGTGCTGTGTCAGGAGGGGGAGGGACTTGTGCTTTGTGCTGTGTCAGGAGGGGGAGGGACTTGTGCTTTGTGCTGTGTCAGGAGGGGGAGGGACTTGTGCTGTGTCAGGGGGGAGGGACTTGTGCTGTGTCAGGGGGGGAGGGACTTGTGCTGTGTCAGGGGGGGAGGGACTTTTGCTGTCAGGGGGGGAGGGACTTGTGCTGTGTCAGGGGGGGGAGGGACTTGTGCTGTGTCAGGGGGGGAGGGACTTGTGCTGTGTCAGGGGGGGGAGGGACTTGTGCTGTGTCAGGGGGGGGAGGGACTTGTGCTGTGTCAGGGGGGGGAGGGACTTGTGCTGTGTCAGGGGGGGGAGGGACTTGTGCTGTGTCAGGGGGGGAGGGACTTGTGCTGTGTCAGGGGGGGGAGGGACTTGTGCTGTGTCAGGGGGGGAGGGACTTGTGCTGTGTCGGGGGGGAGGGACTTGTGCTGTGTCGGGGGGGAGGGACTTGTGCTGTGTCGGGGGGGAGGGACTTGTGCTGTGTCGGGGGGGGGGAGGGACTTGTGCTGTGTCGGGGGGGGGAGGGACTTGTGCTGTGTCGGGGGGGGGGAGGGACTTGTGCTGTGTCGGGGGGGGGGAGGGACTTGTGCTGTGTCGGGGGGGGGAGGGACTTGTGCTGTGTCGGGGGGGGGAGGGACTTGTGCTGTGTCGGGGGGGGGGAGGGACTTGTGCTGTGTCGGGGGGGGGGAGGGACTTGTGCTGTGTCGGGGGGGGGGAGGGACTTGTGCTGTGTCGGGGGGGGAGGGACTTGTGCTGTGTCGGGGGGGGGAGGGACTTGTGCTGTGTCGGGGGGGGAGGGACTTGTGCTGTGTCGGGGGGGGAGGGACTTGTGCTGTGTCGGGGGGGGAGGGACTTGTGCTGTGTCGGGGGGGGAGGGACTTGTGCTGTGTCGGGGGGGAGGGACTTGTGCTGCGTCGGGTGGGAGGGACTTGTGCTGCGTCGGGAGGGGGACCTGCTCTGCGTCAGGGGGGGACCTGCTCTGCATCAGGGGGGGACCTGCTCTGCATCAGGGGGGGACCTACTCTGCATCAGGGGGGACCTACTCTGCATCAGGGGGGGACCTACTCTGCGTCAGGGGGGGGACCTGCTCTGCGTCAGGGGGGGGACCTGCTCTGCATCAGGGGGGGACCTACTCTGCATCAGGGGGGGACCTACTCTGCATCAGGGTGGGACTTATGCTGTGTCAGTGGGGGGACTTATCTGTGTTGGGGGGGTATTTATGCTGTCAGGGGGACTTATACTGTTATAGAGTGGGGATATATGCTGTGTTATGGGGGACTTGTGCAGTGTCAGGGGAGGGGAGGGACTTGTGCAGTGTCAGGAGAGGGGAGGGACTTGTGCTGTGTCAGTGGGGGGATTTGTGCTGTGTCAGGAAGGACCTACTCTGCGTCAGGGTGGGACTTATGCTGCGTCAGGGGGGACCTACTCTGCGTCAGGGTGGGACTTATGCTGCGTCGGGGGGTGGACTTATGCTGCGTCGGGGGGTGGACTTATGCTGCGTCGGGGGAAGGATTTATGCTGCGTCGGGGGGAGGATTTATGCTGCGTCGGGGGGAGGATTTATGCTGCGTCGGGGGGAGGATTTATGCTGCGTCGGGGGGAGGATTTATGCTGCGTCGGGGGAGGATTTATGCTGCGTCGGGAGGAGGATTTATGCTGCGTCGGGAGGCGGATTTATGCTGCGTCGGGAGGAGGATTTATGCTGCGTCGGGGGGGGGGACTTAGGCTTTGTCAGGGGGGGACGTACTCTGCATCAGGGTGAGACTTGTGCCGTGCCAGGTGGGGACTTATGCTGCATCAGGTGGGGACTTATGCTGTGTTAGGTGTGAAAGGATCTCTAGGGTTCTCAGTGTTAATGGTAATAATGATATGTGAAGGAGTTAAAAATGTTGGTATTTGCCTTTAAATATACATTCAGCGTAATCAGCAGCTCCAACCTTGAACTATCTCAAAGACCCCTAGGACAGGGGATAATGGATGATGACATTGGGAGAACTGGCTCCAGTGAAAGTTGATAAGAACCATAAAAGTGACTTGAAGAGAACTAACTAGCTTTGTCAGAAGATTTATATTTACTGAGGAAAATATCAATCATGTGTTTCTATCCTATAACCAGATCAAACGCTTTTTCATGTATAAATGTATCCCACTAATAAATGAGCACATTTCAGTTCTATCTTGACATTGGCATGTCTGTGTCTTGATTACTGATCTCCTGGTTAACCAGCATCCTATCTCACTGATATCTGAAGGGGCTTGATAAAGGAGAGGTAAAATTACCCTAACATTACGTGGGGGCTCTAATAGCCGGGATCTCGGACAACCTATACAGATGACAAACAACGCTTGCAGTATCAGCTAGAATCACGAAAGCTCAAACCCGTTCAGTGAGTAAATTCAGCTGTGATTTTTCCACTGATTTACTCTCTGTCCAGAATTCTTGTTGTGTGTCTAAAAGCTGTTCATCTGTATATGGTAAGAACGATTTCCTGAACCCAGATATCTGTTTGAGAGCATAAAAAGTGCTAACTATATGGTTGAATTTAATATATGTCAAAAGTACTCACGATTGTATTTTAATAATTCATTTGGTTATTGCTCAGACTGTTCATGTGCTGTTATACTTGGAAAGCATTCTGATGATACTCTACCTACACTGGAAGCTATAATTGATAGAACTGTTTTTGGATGTGTTGTGGATTCAAAGCAATATTATTGTACGGTAAATGTGCATGTAAATAAGGATATATATTTATATTGCAGCAAAATATAGGGTATTTTTGGTCTCAAGTGTTACTATATTGGCAAGTTAATCACATACCCCTTGAAGGGAAGCCTATCTGTCTGTACAGTATAAAGAAATTACCACCTGGGTTACGTAATGAAATTGTAAAAGGATATTCTGGTGATTATGAAATAAGAAAGCAAAAATGGTTACAGCTGCAACAGAGATTTA